>NC_054401.1:572500-625000 GCF_017976425.1 Toxotes jaculatrix | reverse complement strand
AGTTTGCTGCCGTTTCTGCAGTTTAGAGACCACCTGTCAATCAAAGCCTGTGGGTGGGTTCAAACAGCTACACTAAGTCTGTCTGATCCAACAGTCCTGTAATAAATCCTCCTCCAAGTTCAGTTTGTGTGGAAACTGTTTTAAAGAGGCGACGATTCAGCTGTAGATTAATGTGGAGGCTGCAGTTTGTGTTGCTCTGCATCAGAAACGTGTCTCATCACCAGCTAACAGCTAACAGCTAACCCACTAACTGCCTCAGTTCTACATTTAACACAACTGACCTCTAACCTGGCACGAACCCTGCTGTTCCCATCAGGGTCACCCGTCCTGACCAAATCTGACCTGCTGCTGCTGCTGCTCTGGATCAGCCTCATAAATGTTGTATTATTGTAGAGCTGAAAACCTTCAGAGAGCCACTTCCGCCTCCATCCACACCAAACAATACGCTGCTCCATCAGCGCCGTGCAGCCAGTGTGTGCGTCACTGCTCCACACACTGCTCCACGCACTGCTCCACCCTGCTCCACACACTGCTCCACACACTGCTCCACACACTGCTCCACACACTGCTCCACGCACTGCTCCACGCACTGCTCCACGCACTGCTCCACGCACTGCTCCACCCTGCTCCACACACTGCTCCACACACTGCTCCACGCACTGCTCCACCCTGCTCCACACACTGCTCCACAGCTCAGGCCGATCCGAACAGAGACTGAAAAGTTTCATCTCAGTTTCCATGGAGCGTCTACAGACAGGAAGCAGCAGATTAAACACCAGAGCACGGTGAGCGGTGTTACAGAGAAACCCTGTCTGCTCACAGACACATCTGCTAGTGATAAAACTGACTGTAGACCAGCAACAACACCAACAAACAAGAAGCAGGAGCACAGAGTCAGAGTCTGTCTGCAGAGCCCTGCACAGACACTCTGCTGCTGTTGTCTTAGTATTGCTAACTCTTGCAGTTTGCAGCGGGGGGGTCTGTGTCTGAGTGAAGCAGTGTATGGTACGAACTGACTGCAGAAATTTGGGTGCAGGTTTGCATGTCGGCTTCCTGTCTGCACAAGCACCCAACTAACTTTTCTGGTCTGACCAGTAGCATCCAGTCTGAACTGAATTCAGTCAGTGGAGGTGCTGCAGCACACGGTTTGATTCACAGAGAGTGAGCACATGTTGATGGAGCACCGTTACCATTTTCCTTACATTAGAACCTCTTGTGCTCTGAATATTAAATTTGATGATGAAAAATGTGAATGAGCCATTTTAATTTGTCATGGAGATTCTTCTTATGTGAGATCAGTCTGAGTTTTCTCTGATTTCATTCCCTCAGTGCAGAAAACAAACCTCAGAAAACCACAACAGTCAGCAGACTCGCTAAATGTACAACGCACAGGATGAATATTCAGCAGAGTCCCAGCCCAACATCACGAGTCTCTAACCACCCGGTTTATCCTTTGTTCATTAGCTCAGTTAATTAACCCTCTCAGACAGGTGATGCCTTCACCTTCAAGACACCTGACAGTACAACAACAAATCCCACTTGTGTCCTTTGTCTGCTTTCATTCACAACAGAAACTTGAGCCATCGTTGTCCGCGGCGAGGACACTTCAGTCGGTACAATACGTTGGACACACCGTCACAAACTCACTCACAGGACAGGAAGACAGAAATCCTCGTTTTTAGTAGCAGCTGCTGAATGAATCAACATGAATGAAGCCCAGTTGTTGCTGACAATCTGTAGCTCCAACCTGTAAACAAACTGAGCAGCAGTAGATCTGAAATATTGATTACTGATTGATATTGATTGTTGTAACACAGGGAAATTAAATCCTGAGCTCTGTGTTGTTGTTACTGTCGCCCTCTCATTACTTTTAATCCTGCCCGCGAAACCTGAATTGTCCCAAGTTCTCTTTCCTCCTCCCTCCCCCCATCTCTCTCTCCCTCCCTCCCTCCCTCTCTCTCTCCCTCCCCCCACCAGGAGCCAGGTTCTGTTCCAGGTTTCTACCTGTTAAAGGGAGTTTTTCTTTGCCGCCGTCACTGAGTGCTTCTCAGTCTGAACCTGCTCTATAAGGACAGTACTTTGAGATAACTTATGATTTAACGATATGTAAATAAAATTGAATTAAAATGAATTGAATTAATAATGACTTACCTACAGCCCTGCACAGTGCTCTTAAGCATGATTCTTTTTGTCAGCATTGCTGCTCTATCCCTAACAGCCAGCCAGCACACAGCATTCACTAAGGTCTTCATTAAGCTGTTTATGGACCTCTATGACTGACACCGACTCATGTCCTGTCACTATAGTAACAGCAGCATCCAGCAGGATGATGAAGACCCTCTAAGTTCAGTGTGTAAAATGACCCACACAAACTCCATCCCCCATCCTGCTGACTTCAGAGGTCAGAGGTCAAAGCTGTATGTCAGAGCTTCAGCCCTGCTTCGTGCTGCCTACACCCTGGTGTCCTCCAAGCATAAAGTGAATCAGAGCATCCCATCTCACCACAACACACACATCTCCGTGTGCTCTGCCAACAGTGTTGGGAACTTCACACCTCAACAAGTTAATAACAAAGTGGCTGGTTAAACGCCAGTCTTTGCTTCCACTTCCACGAGATATAAGTGAGGTGTCCACACCAAACTCTATTGGTTAAACCGTTAGTTTTAAGCATGTGTGCTTACCAGCAATAATACATACCGCGTTTAGATATTGAATACAGTTGATCTGAATCCTGAAAAGGCAATCTCACATTCTGCATTTATACAAGAGCTGAGAAATGACTTTAACTTTGATTACAGGCTAAACTACTCACCCAGAAGAGTGTATGTGGGGGGTAAAATTAGCGACAGGAGCGACAGCTGAGACAACAAAAAAGCTGAAATTTCTACCAAAATGAGTTCAGCTGGGGGGATGTGATTCATGCCGAATGTAAGGACAGTTCAGTACAAGTCGCGTCTGCCTTTTAAGCCGTTTTATAACGTTCACTGCTTTGGCGGCAGTTCTCAGCACCAATAATCGCACATTTTTGTAAGGGGGCTCCGTAAAGTTTTCTTCTAACTAGAGAGCGGCGCGCATCATTGCTTCACTTCCTGGCATAAGCGTGGTCTCTCAAAAACAAAAGCAGTCGGTTGCCAACCGTTGTTTCCAACCGGGCTGCCAGTGTCTCCGTTAACAGCCAGACATTTTACACAGCTCGGTTTACGCAGAGGTTTTTGAACCCACAGACACCGTCTTAGGAAAAAGCCTCCGGTTTCTTCCCGGTCCCGTTTCTGAGATAATTCACAGCCTGCTGAGGAGTCGCTAGCCGCCGGCTAACAGGTACACTGCAGAGGAAAGGAGGAACTTACAGATGTGAGGAGAGGTCTCATCTGTTCGCTGTGGTCTTCCTCCATTTCCACCAAACACTATGAAAACTCCTCTTTCTGCCCCTGGTGAGCTGAGAAGTCACCCGCCTTCAGCGAACCGCCGCCGGGTCCCCTTCGTCTTCTAACGCTTCTCTCCGCCACTTCTTTTACAACTGCCTGGAATATATTAACTCCAGCTGTAAGCCCGCCTCTTTTTGATCGACTGCGGAATCCTCCGTTGACGCGCCGGCGGTTGTTTCAGTTTCACCAATCATCGCGCGGAAAAGTGAAATGGGCGGGGCTGTGACGGAAACAAAGCACGGGAGCCTTTTCTCATTCGCTTCAGTCTGTGGCTTTAGTTTCCAGGGACACAACAAACTCTGAGATGAATCCTACAGCAGCAGCTCACACGCCTCTGATTCCAACGCTTTTATATTCTGTTCGTTTTACATCATATTTGTTTCACACCAGTATCATATAATTATTTATCTTGAATTCTTCTTTTATTTATTTTCTTCCATTTTCTTCGATTAAATCTGATGTGTTTAAACAGAATTACTGTCTCATCTCTGCAGCTTACAGGCTTCTTTAAAATATGACAGATGACGACTTTTTGAGAATCAGCATTATACATAATGTATGGTATGTACATTTAAAATACAGTCTTCATGTCTCACTGTAATGTGTATCACTTGTAGGTTCAGTATATTTTGTGGGGTTATGTTATTGCACAGATGTTTCTGAAATTACATAAGCAGCGGTGGAAGAAATATTTAAAACATTTTCTGAAGTAAAAGAAAGAAATATTTCTTTCTCAAAATGAATCGACATCAAAAGTTTTTTTTAAAATGTGCAAAGTGGCCCCTGTAATCAGTACTTTAATGTTGCAGTTGGTCAAGGGGCTGATTTTAGCTGCTTTATAAACTTTTTGGTGGTTTATTCTAAAACAGTGCATCACAGTAAATGATCAAATGCTTTACAAGGAAAATTTTAATGTAGTAGATTAGAAGTAAGAATTAACGTTAAAGCCTCAAGTAAGTTACAAGTACCTCAAAACTGTACTCAAGTATAGTACTTGAGTAAATGTACTCAGCTACTTTCCAACTGTGTCAGTGACTGATTTAACTGAATGCACAGTAATGGGTGCACACATTATTGTTTTTAATGGGACTACATATTGGTGAGAATTCTCAGTAAATACCTCAATCTAAGTTCCAGGTACTTCGCTTAAAAACGCACACCACTTTTTTACAGACATCATGATGAGTTCAAATTTTACGATCAGCCAGCGATCATTTTACGAATTTTACGATCTCCTGCTCGTACAACACAGTAAAGTTAACTACAAGACATTGTGAGAAACATGGGAAATGGCACAGTGAGGCCGATGTAGATGAGACAGCAGAAGAACAATCACACCTGGAAGACAAAGAAAAAACACAACCAACACAGACATTGTGAAAAATATGAATAATGTTGTGATACGTGTGTGAAAGTGAGTCTGGTGAGCAGGGAAGTCATTTTTCCCAGCCAGTATGACAGCCCATGAATGCACCCGTCCTCCTCCTCCTGTGGGAAACACTGAGAGATTATAATGATGAAGTTCAGCTGACAATGAAAAACAAATTTCTGATTGTTCGAATCTGAATCGTGCTGGAGGAGCCACAGGAAAGTGGCTGAATCAGCTCTGACACAGTTTCTCAGTAAAGTGGCCTTTTGAACAGCTTATCTGTGATTAGCAGCTTCATGTTGGTGAGGTTTTTCCCTCCTGCTGCTCCTGTCGGCCGCCGTAATCCTGACAGATTATTTCATTACAGTTAAGTCATTGTTGTTCCCACAAAGCAGCACAGGAGCCTGTGGCAGTGTGGCCCCAGAGAGTCTGTTATTCAAAGAGTTTCTTCAGGAAAACAACACGAGCTGGTTTCCAAAGGGTTAGATATTCAGTCTGGAATTAAAGTTTAAAGTTTAATATTTAAAACCTGTAACATACGCACTCTTTGTATTTTCCTTTTTGCTGTGTGGAGACTTTAAATAAAATCTGTTTAATCGCAGACTTTCACTTTGGTTTGGATTTTCATTTCCTCTCATAGCATCATTGTTCTGTATGGAAGAAAATTACTGCCACTGAAAAAAAAAATTCTCATGATCACATGATGATACTTTGCCTGGAGGCATTAATGATTAAAGTTTCACTTTGCCTCATAACCATGACTTAAAACAAGGTAAAGAAAAAAAGGGAGGAAGAAAGAAATCGTTCTCATACGTCTGAGAAACTTGATCATGAGAAAATAGTTGTGAAAAGATTTTGTATTATGAGGTATTATCATTAATAAATCTGATAAAGTTTCTCATTATTATGACTCAGTGCCTGTTAATTATAACAAATAGAAATGTGTTTCTATGAGAAACACAAGAATATAACTGTGACTCTCGTGATGAGATAGGATCATAATTATGACCTAGCATCAGATGTTGATGTGAAGAAGGAAAAAGAAACAGTCACATCATGTTCAAAGCAAGACACTTAATTATAATTAATTATGAGAAATTATGAGAAACCAGGTGGGTATGTTTTGTATTTTACAGTCATGATAAAGTTCCTCCTGCCCAATTATTCTTCAGCATCAAATCATTATAAGAGAGGAAGACAAGATCATGAGGAAGCATCTGATAATAACTGTAATTCATAATTGTCTGATATTTATGAGCTGATACTGAAATATGAATGGAGAGCTGGGTTTCTTCAGTGTACGGAGCACGTGTGCGTGATGTGTTCATATAAAGGGGTTTCAGGTTTTTTCCTGCTGAAGTTAAAAACAGCTCCACTCTCTCTGCTTTTCATTAACAGAGCAGATTAAAAGGTGAGCTGTCAGCAGGAGACGAGGCCCTGCACAGCTCTCTAATTAATATTTCAGACGACCTTTGACCTGCTGTGTTATATAACGCCATCCATCCACCAAGATGCTGCATCAGCCTGCAAACTGGGAAATCATTCACCTGTAGATGAGTTTCAGAATATGAAGAGAAGTGGAGCAGGAGCCAGTTTCAGTGGAACAGTGGCCTGGATCCAGACCTCAGACAGCAGGAAAACAGGGACAGAACCATGGGCCAGTGGATGGGATGTTTCCAGCTGTGCAGTTTGCTGTGAGTCAAGCTACAGAAATAAGTATTAAAGGAACAGTTCGCTGTTTTGGGAAACACACAGATTCTATTTTGAGCTGAGAGTTAAGTCTCAGATTTTCCAAAAAAGTGGAACTGCTCCTTTAAATCAACACATTTCTTTGGTTAATGTGACAAACGTTCAGTGAGCGGATCCTAACGGCCTCTGCCACAGATTCTGTGTCCGTTACCAAACAGCTTTGGAGCCTGTGCTGTGTTAAAAGGACAAAGTTTAAAAAGTCAGTGGCCTAAACTCTGCTTGAGTTTGAGTTTGTCTGTGACTAATGAAAAGTTAATGAGATTATTCTCACAGATAATTGAAAGCCACTCAGTGTATTTTTTAAGCCAAATAAACCCTTTTTCTTAACTCACGCATGCTTGTGTGTGAGTAATTTCCCCAGTTTGAAGGATCAATAAAGTAATAAACTTCAAGACTTTATAAAACTTTATAATGAACGAACCCCCAGAGACACAGTTTGAAATAGTTTTCAGTTTGGATTCAGATGTTAAACAGCATTAAACAGACTTATCAGTTCAATAAGAGACAAATCAGTGTTGTTAGCATGTTTCTAAAACAGTTTACTAAGCGCTTCATGTTGCTGATTTGCTGTAAAACAGTAAAACGCAGAGAGAAAGACACAATTAAAACAGTGAAAACCATGAAAACAACCAGCGGCAGAAGAAACTCTGCTAATTATCTTCAAATTACAAACGATTCCAACTCACTGATTCTGTTTATTATATTATTTTGAAAACTACTGAGGAAATCATGTTATTTACTCATATGTACACATCTGTTTACAGTGTATTGCACCTAAATAAATTAATACAAATGTTTAATGAAACAACTGTAAATTAAACTTACAGTTAAAATCCTCCTTCATTTCCTTCAGTTGCAACCTTCTAAACATTTCATGGCCAAAGGTATGTGGACAGGTAAACACTACAGTCGTATGTGACAGCTGAACATGAAGGTGCTGCTGTACCAGCCTCCACTCCTCTGGTTTAGGTTCAGGTCTGATGAAGCTCCGGCTTCACCCGGAGGATGCTGGAGGGGGTAGAGGTCGGGGAAAGGGGAATATTTACCTAAACAAAGCTTCCCTCCACCCTCGCTCCCGTGGCCTGAGTTTCCTCCACCCTCAGAATAAAAATCCTGTCTGTCTGAAGCCTGCGGCGCCCTCTGGTGTCCAGCAGCTCTCAGTTCATTCCAGCTCATGCCCATCATCATCACCGACTCTCCTGCAGCTGGTCTGAGGTCAGACCGGCAGGTGGAGGGGTCTTTGCTGGGTGGGGCTCAGCGGCAGCAGCTTCCTCAGGTGAGCCAAGACCAGGTGCTTCGTGCTGCCTGACGGCTTAGAGCGAGCCAGAGCAATGGATTCTGGGAGGTCAGGTCTGTGAGGTAGAGAGGGAAGAGAGCTGTGGTGGTGACAGGGAATCACTGGGGACGGGATATGTATCATATATATATCATTGGGTGTTACCGAGTGAGTCTGCAGTGGTGTCTGCTGTGGAGGCCGAGGACCTGCAGCCGGGGCCCAAAGGGCCGATGGGGGCACCCCGTGGCCCTTAGGTTCCAGGACAGTGCTGACAGAGAGTCTCTGTAGACCAGACCCCGACGAGACGACACGACGGGGCAGTGCTGACAGGTCACCAGCTGAAGCACAGAGACACATCGTTTACAGAGGAAGGAGGTTTCACGTTTTACTTTACAGACTGATGTCGGATCAGTTTCCTGTCAGCAGATCTCAGAGGAGCTTCCGTCTTTCAGGACACTGGATCTAAATTGAGCGTCCTGCCTGCAGGGCGGCCCCCAGGGGCCCCCGGCACCGATGCAGACCTACTTCTGCTTTAATTAGACCTCCACCTCCTCCATCAGCAGCTGCACACAGAAAGAGTCTGACTCTCAGTTTACATCTCAGCAGTTTCTATCAGTGATTCTATCACATTGATTTCTCAGCCATTCATTATTTCTGTTGGTTTGTGTCATTGTTTGGATGCAAACCGTTTGATTACAGAAGTGTTGGGATCACCACGCAGAATGACCCCTTTCAGAATAACAGTATTAGTATAGTCGTATCAGTGGATTATAGTTTTTAATGCATTTACAGTAGCTGAGGGGAAAGTGGGTAAAAGTGATTTTAAAATATAACAGATCATCATTCATGAGTTGATTATATTTTATCAATCAGAATCTGTATAAAGTAGATTATTTGTCTCTGTATTGCAGTGAAGTACAGGAAATGAAAAACCAGCTCAGAACCTGAGTAACCAGCTTCTGCAGCTTCCACCTCGTTGCTTATTAATTTTCTGTGCACTGACTCATTCAGCTCTCCTTTAACATCACTGTGCTGATGATACCTTTGTACTTTTACTTGAGTCAGATCCAGAGTATTTTTACATTCTGGTACTTTTACTTCAGTAAAGGATGCGAGTACTTCTCCCCGTCTGATTCCTGCTGTTAGATCACCTCGCTCTCAGATCAGACCCGTGGTCCTTTACATCCAACACAGATCACGTCAGAAAAAAACCCATCTAACCATTTTACAAACGTCTGAGATGAAGGAGGAGAAAAACAAAAGGCGAGTTACTCACTGAGACGAAGGTCGCCATGCTGCAGCTGTCGACTGGTGTTACTGGAGACTGAGGAGTGAAGAGTGTGAGAGTCTGAGCTCTGTGACGAACCTCCGTCTCTGTCTCCGTCTGTCCACATGTATGATGCCATCAGGAGGGCGGGGCTACATCTGCACAACGATGTCATTATTTCAGACTTCCAGTAAATTGTAATCTAGAGCCAGATTAAAGATTAGCAGACACACACACACACACACACACACACACACACTCGATTAGATAACAGCTCTGACAGTTACACAACTACAATGAGCAGAATTAACGGAGCGAGGTTCGGTGTGTGGGGATTACAGTGTGATTTCAGTCCAAGTACAAAATCACTCCGAGTACAAACATCCAAAAAGTTTTCTTACATTTTTTTATTCTGAGAACAAACTTTAAACTTTCACCTCCACGAGCCTCGGCCTTAATGTGGCCGAGGCTTCACAATCTGAAGGTTCTGGGTTTGAACAGTCCTCAGGTCAGAGTGTGGACACGCTAACATGTTAAGACTTACCAGAGTTTTAAAAAACTAATGTAGAGAGAGGCTCCTACATCTGGACTAAAACTCAACATGAGATGTATTAATCAAGGTGTATTAATTAAATGTCTAAGAGACGAGACCAAACTCATGTTGTTCTAATGGACTAATTCTCACTGTTCCCACCACACGCTCTCCTTTGCCTGTTCTGTGTCGAACCCTGTGCTGTGGAACTCCCTGCCTGAGGAACCCAGGTGAGTAAAGTCAGAACCTGTTTTTAGATCAGTCAGACGTTTCTACAGTCAGTCTGTTCTTTTTGGCTTTGACCTGTTTTTATTATTCACTGTCTCATCAGGTGGACATCAGGTCTTTGTTTGTATTTACGTCTCTGTTGTTTTATGATGTTTTTTAAAATTATGACTGTGTTTTATCTTGTTCTGTAAACACTGTGGAACTCTGTTTTCAAAAGTGCTATACAAATAAAATTGTTATTACTGTTTATTATTATTATTATTAAAAGTCACATGCATGTATTCACATTAAAGCATGAAATCTGTTTGCTGGAAAAGCTGAGATGCACGTTTCGTTTGGTGGATCTCAGATGTCAGAATCAGGATCAGTGACCTGCGACTGAAAAATCCTGTGGGAGCAAAACGCTGTGGATTCCACCATGGATGATCACCATTTACTCACACAACACCAAGACACCAGTGTCTGTATTACAATAAATGAAAACGCATTATGAACATAGAGTAAAATAAAAAAAACAAGAACATGAGCTCAGTGTTTGTGCAGCTTGAACTAATTTGACTGTCAAACTGACTCCAGATCAGACCACAGAAACAACAACACAGCCCCGGAGCAGCAGCTCAGTTCACCTGCACTTTGGTTCAGTCGTCGTTCTGCTGGGACTCGAGCAGTTACGACTTTAAATCCTCAGTAAAACTGTACAAACCTCCAGAAACAAAAAAAACTAAACTGCTTCATGTTTAAAACTCTCAGATTCTACAACCACTGCCCCCCCCCCCACCCCCCCCCACACACACCCACATCCACACCCACATCCACACAAACACCCACATCCACACACACACATCCACACACACACCCACATCCACACACACACACACCCACACACACACACACCCACCCACACACACACACACCCACACACACGAACACTGATGTGCATTTCATGCAAACATCTTCCAAATTTCCTCGTGTTTGACTGACAAATGTGTGTTTCCATATCTGAAGGTGAGCAGAAGGAAACGACTCTGGAAACGACTCGACTGCCGACTGACACAGGTGAGGCACAGATTTTACCTGAGAGATGAGAAAAGGATTTTTTGGTTTTAATGCTTGCTGCAGGTGAGACAGTGGCTTCAGGTGGGGGCTTCGCTGGCTCATATCAGACGTTTGTTTGCACTTTTGACTTCTGCACTTTCTGAAATCAACTCAACACGAGCAAAAAAATAAGACTTAGTGAAATTCTGAGATTATTTAATTCTCATGGCTCTTGAGTGCTGCTCATGTTCCTCCATTAAATCACATAATTAGTGTTTTGTGTTGTAAATTCACTTTCTGCTGTTTTCTTTAGTTTGTTCAGCCTGAAACTCATGAAAAACTCACGTATGTGTCTTTTCATTTTTAGCTCAAAGTCATTTTGGCTGAAACTAACATTTGTTTTTACGACTGAACTGTTTTAAGAAAAATGTCTGAAAGCTGAACCTGTGGAGGGAGCGTTGGATCACAGCAGCGTCTGGTGGTGTTAGCCAACCAGAGACTTAGATTCATGATAAGGTAAAAAGGTATCGCACACCTGAATCCATAAGGACTTGTTTTAACCACGATCAGTTCGTTCCAGGTGCTGGTTCTAAGCTTTAAAGACTCATCGCTGGTGATCCTGGTGTCGCCATGTGTCCTGGGCTGCTCCTGTTCCTGCTGCTGGCAGCACTGAACTCAGGTAAAACACGGTGAAAACAGGTGTGTAGTTCTGAAAGACCCTTCTGTTGGAGCCAATGACAGGAACACAGCTGGTTTATTACACATCTGTTTGGTCTACATCATTTGGTTAATCAGAATTTCTTTAGAAAGTTGGACCAGTGAAACTGAATGTGAGCTATGACACAGCCTCCGTCCTGCGTGTCGTGGTTCTGGTCTGGTGTTCGCGTTGAGGTGCCCCCCTGGTGTCCAGTATAACTGCACAGAGCAGAGAACCACAGATTGTCCAGCAGCATCTTTGAGTTACCCTTAAGTTTATATAACAGCCAAACAAGCGCTTTGTTCAACGTTGTCTCACAGTGACGGCGTGAGGAACAGAAAACATTGGAATTCAGTCGTCATTCATTCAGGTTGCTGCTCGCTGACCTGAGCTCTCGTCCCAGTGAGCGCGGATGTTTCAGGGACGTTTCCAAACTGTGGGTGCACAGTATTTACAAAGACTGGAAGGTTTCACTTATTTCTCCTCTCCCTTGTTCCACAAAGTCTTCTCTTCTTCCACTGTACCTGCATTTAAGTACGAGTAGGAACGTGTCAGTAGTAAATGTTGAGCTTCATGGAGTGTGAACCTGTTCCTCCTCCTCTTCCTCCTTCTTCCTCCTTATGGCTTCTAATGAACATGAAATGAAACTGTTGAATGAAAATGTTGCTGCAATTTTCCTTTTTCAAAAATATGACTGAAAGTTTGAGTTTTTTCTTTAGCCGATTTTTTTCTTCTCCAGAATCCACTGCCAAACTACCGGAGGACAGCACTGGTACCAAATTCATTGCAGCTTTTCCTGAGAACATCGCTTATTATTATCCTGTCCAGCCCGAAAACAAGATCCAAATCACCGCCTTGTATGATAACACAAATGTCACCATCCAGATGCATACCTTCAACCCCACAACAGAGACAATGCGGGCCGGACAGTCTAAGGACTTTGTTCTTCATTCAAGAATGGAGCTCAGGAAGAGCCAAATCTCCAACAAAACTCTTGTAATCACCAGCAACCACAACATCATTGTCCGCGCCATCAGCCTCAAACACAACAGTGTGCAGTCTGCTCTGCTTATACCTACTGACAAACTGGGCAAAGAGTACCTCATCCCACCAACACCCCGAATCCCAGGAACCACTGACCAAGTCACCTTAGATGTAACGGAGAGAAGCCCATTCAAGCTTATTATCATCAGTGCAGAACAAGGAACCACAGTAACTATTGAAGGTGCAAAGACTGAAAACGTTCAGCTTGAGTCCCATCAGCTTACTCAGATCTGGATAAACGAAAGTGATAAACTGCGAGCTATAAAAGCCGACCAGCCGGTCGCGGTTCTCTTTGCTCACTCTTGCGCCATCCGGAGCGAATGTACCTGTGGGCTGCTGTACACCATGCTGCTGCCCGCCAAAGAAGAGAAGTCGAAGTTCTTCATTCCTCCTGTTCTGGTCAGAGATGTTTATGCTGAAACGTTTCTCCTTCTGTCAGAGAAGGAGTCCACTGAAATAATGGCCTTTAACTCAACCGTGCCGCTGGTCAAGACCGCCAACTCAGCCATCCTCTACCGCCCGGGCTTACTCCTCACGCTGATCCCAGAGACGGACTTTGCCTCCTGCTTTTTCGTCAGCCCAGTCTTTACAGTGGAGACCTCGGCTGTGATCATAGTCCACAAGAATTTCACTGATGGGGTTCGTATTGGAAACAGTCCTCCGATGAATCCAGACTGGCAGGAGCTGAAAGACACCATGTACGTCTCAACAGAAATAAAGCTGGAGCAGAACAAGAATTTCATCTGGCACACGTCCTCCAAAATGGCTGTCTACATTATAGAAAAGAATGGAAGTGCTCTGTTTGGGAACCCAGCACCCATCATCAGTACAAGCCCAGGTATGGACCTGCACCTGCACTGTCAGGGTTTAAGCCATGAGACTACAAAGAATTCAATTCAGTGACAAACATGAAAGCCTCCAATAAAGTGAGCTCATGCAGAAGATTACAAAAATACAAACAACCACAAAGAGTCATGAACCACCACAGATACAAAACCACCACAACAATCCAACAATCCACCCAACAATCTAAACCTGGTCAAAGATAAGCAGCAGAAACTTGATGGATGAATTAACCAGCTAAAAAAATTAAACAATTAATTTGTTTATTTAGGTCTTTGCTAAAACTTGTTTACAGCTGGTCATAAAAAACATTCAAGCCTTTTTTTTTGGAGGGAACCAGATTTACAGCTGAAATGATGATTGTCACAGGCAGGTTTCATCAGCTGGAGCTAATTAAGCTAATGTTAGCTAATTAAGCTATCGTTAGCTCCATGAGTTGCTCGAATGACAGTTTACATGTTTCCATCTGAATCTGCTGAGAAGCCTATGTCTAGTTATGGTGGCTAAGTCCTGGTTGTCATGCTGTTTGGCATGTTGTTGTAACTAGGCCTTCACAGAATGATGGGAAACAGCCCACCAGCACAAACCGCAGTGAAACCACTGATTTCCTGTCAAAACTAAACTCATTTCATTTGCTCTCCTTCTGTTTCACCTGCACTGCCCTACAGATTTTAGAGGCTGTGCCGTGACACCAGAGGTTGTAAAAATCGGAGAAGTGGCTCAAGGCTGGCGTGAATCTCTGCAGTACTGCAAAAACATGAGCCTGGACCTGGTCAGCATCTCCGACGCACAACTTGGGGCCCAAATCTATGAAAAAATTACCCAGGTCAAGAACAACGGCGTGGAGGAGGTGTGGATTGGCATGCGTCGGAGCTCCCTGACTGGGAACTGGTACTGGCTAAACAACAGTCCAGTCAGCGAAACCAACTGGGAGGGGGGTGAGCCCAGCAAGGATAATGGCCAGTGTGCCATCATGAGTCTGAAAACAGGCAAGAACTTTGGCTGGAGTGACGAAGACTGCTGTAAGGCTGCCCACCCTGTCTGCTACAAAAACGTTTCCATCTTTTCCCTGTGCTGTGAGAATCCAACAGGGTGACTACGGTTAACGGGCGGGAAAACAGGAAACACCACCGGAAAACTGTCAGCCAGATACAAACCACAACGTAGATTCTCAGAACTGATGTTTTGGTTATTTAGTTAATTCGTCTAGCTGTGCTGTAGTGGCCATGTCCTGATATTATCAATGTTATTAGAATAAGTGGTGAAGCTGATTCAGTGCTGTCACAGTTCAGATTAGTTAGATTAGTGCAGGGAGACCTGCAGACTGCACCCGGCCTCTCTGAGTTCTGTTAGTCGTGTAGTTTGATGAGGTTTGTGCGTTTACTCATTCCTGAGAAAGACATCACGAGTCAAAAGGGAGAATTTTGCATTAATTACAAGAATACAGAAACAGAACACAATTCCTTCATCCGTCTTCATCCGTCTTCAGAGACTGTATTTGGACACAGCCAGTCCAATAAGGTGTCCCCTGATAAAAAGCAACCCCACAGGTCATTGGTGTGAGCAGCTTATTATCACTTACAGCTACGTTTTATTGTGAAGTGACATCTAGTGGTCGTGTGAGACGCATCAGTCAAAATCCCAAAAACAACATGTTCACGCTCCAGTGCCAAACATCAGGGACAGAAAATGACTGCTCACAGTTTGTTCTTTCACCAAAGAGACGTCGCTTTAACCGTACGAACATAGATCACATCTGCATTTATCTCTCTGACAGATGTTAGACTGACTCCATGTTTAACAGGAGCCTGTGCACAGCCCCACTGTTCAGACATAACGTTTGTGATTAAGGCAAAATTCTACTCAGTAAAACTTAGATATATGATATGAATTAACAAATGATTGTGTGTGGTCATAGAGTCTGTGATCGGATCTGATGTGTAGATAGAAGAGAGTTTAATCTGTCATGTTACTGACTGTGCATTAAATCACAATAATGTTAATGATAATGTTTGACACTCGACTCCTGTTGTTTATTTCCCTTCAATGAACATTATGTATATTTACATCCAGTTGTGCTCTGAAGTGTGACATATGTGTGACAGGTGGCCAGTCAGTCGCAGGGCCGACACACAAAGACAGACAACCACTCACACACACACTCACACACACACTCACACCCAGGGGCAATGTAGAGCAGCCACTCAACCTAAAGTGCATGTTTTTGGGATCGTGGGAGGAAACCCACTCCACACAGAAAAGCTCAGACCGGGGTTCGAACACCCTCTTACTGTGACAGTGCTAACCACTGCAACACTGTGCCGCCCTGATAAGAAAACATATTGAATAAAATCATGTCTATATATATATAATATCTAAAGTGACAAAGTGAGTAACTCTCTATTTCACACGGTTGTAATTTCAAAATCATTTATATTTAATTTTCAGAGATTTCCTGGAAATAACTAATCTGGTGCAAATGTCCAATTCAACCAAACATACCAAAAACATGACGTTCAAGTTTTAAATAGTGAATTAATAATGAATTAATATTTACTACAGTTTAGTTGGTGTGTTGTTTTTAAAATCTGTTTTACCACATTACACAGTTCTCATGAAACTTAATGGAAAGTACATGAAACTTTGCTGTCAGCCCGGCTGGGGTTTCAGTTCTTTCGTTTTCTCTTTCTCTCCGTCTCTCTGTCTTTCTGTGTGCACGTGTCAGTATGTTTGTGTGGGTGTGTCATAGACTATATAAAACATGGACGTAGCACCCGTGACGTCACCCGTTGGTTTCGGGGAGTCGGTTCTGTGACCAAACCATGGGCATTGGAGCTGCGCCATCTTGGATTTTAGTGGGACTGTACTTTCCATATTTGGCGGAGAGGCGGTTACTCTAAGGGTCAGCCGGCCGAGAACCAGGCCACTCAGCTTGGAGCAACCGAGCTAGCCTAAGGCTAATCAGCTAGGCTAACAAGCTAAGTGGAAGCTACACGCAGCTACATCCACCTACATCCACCACACGACAGTCCCCGAATCCGACCCGACTAACTCGACCCCGTACGACCGCGACACAGAGCGAGCGCTCATCATTATTCTATTCTATTAAAACGTTAAAAACACTATTGTTAAGTATAAATAATAATAGTGATAATAATAATAATAAATTGTTTAATATTTAATATTTACCGGCTTTCACCGCTGCCTCCATCCACTTACAGTTAAAGCAGCACACAAACAGCAGCAGCCGCTCACCGACGGAGCTGCCCTGTCCATGCAATGTCGGACTTTGAGACGAAATAAAATTGTAGCCTAGTATTCACACAAGAAACGGACTCTGAGAGCACGGAACACACCGCAGCAGCGTTCCTAACATTAGCTGCTCCGGTCCTCTATCTGTATCAGCAGCGACCAGAAATCGGCAATGAAGTCATAAGCTAGCGGCAAAATATGCTAATACATGCTAATTAATGCAAACATCCAGGTAAAATAGTGAAAATTTTACTTACCGAAAAAACTGCCACACAGACTCCTTCGACGGTCGGTTAGTACAGTCTACACTACAACAAGCCATACTGTCACAGAAACCTATCCGAACATTGGCAAACAAACACGGACACTGCAGACCCTGACAACCGCTGGATGTAGCCGCCTAGCCCAGCCGATGCTTTAGCAAAGAGCTAACTGCCAGCGCCTGTCTATAGAGCTGTCCCCCCCAGCCTGCCCGGCTGTAAATATGTTTTTTTAGGCTGTAAAGTTGCCTATTTTAACATGGGGGTCAATGGAGAATTGCTCACTTCTGGAGCCAACCCTCAGCGGCAGCCGAGGAGCTGCAGCTTTTTGAACGCGGAAGTGATCCTCACTGCTGAAACCTACAACTGTGTTTTCAGGTAGTGGATTCCGGCCCCCCCCCCCCTGCTCCCTCCTCCTGATCCCTCCTCCTGATCAGGATGATTGCGCTCACCTGTGCGCAATCAGTCTCGTCACAGTATATGAGGGTCGGCGTTCCTGTCCTGTTCCTGTTCTCTGTGCTCCTCATGATTTACCTTTTGTGGATTTACCGAACCCGGCTCTGCTTATCCTCTGCAGTCTCCTCCGGTTTCCCCTCCCGTGTCTCCACTACACCGCTTCAGCTGACTCCGCCGCGCCTTATTTACAATCATTTCTACTCATATAATCATTTATTGCACATTACACTCGTCCCTCTTTTTCCCAACAGTTCATGTCTTTGTTTTAGAAAAACTAAATCTTATCGGAGTTTTCATCAGAACTTTATTGCTTGTTCATCAGGACAAAATGGCGTCTGAAACTGTAAAATCGAGCTTTTGTCGTTTAGCATTTCTGAGCTTTGAGCAAACATTTAATACATTTTAAGAAATGATTTATACTGTAGCTGGAAGTGTTTAATAATGCACTATTTCTCAGTCAATTCTAACATATTTTGTGTTCTATAGAATATTATGATCATATATTACAGTGCTTTACTCTGCTGTCACTGATGCTGTGATTATACAGAACCTCCTCTGATTAACAATCTGACTCCTCTGAGTTAGAGCTGGAAACATACACATTAACAAGCACTGAGATCAGAGTCCATCTTTATTTTAATTAAAAATAAAGATGTTTGATGCTAAATAACTTACTTATAAAGTGTTGCTTAAAGTACAGACATTAAATCAGAGCAGTTACTTCCACGAGCAGCTGAGTCCCTGCAGAGCTCCTCCCTGCACCATCCACACTCCCAGCCCCACCATCAGGATGACCTTTGCCCCCAGAGACACTGACAGGAGGAGCAGAAGAGGAGGAGATGCCCCTGCCACAGACAGCGGGGGTCGGGGGGGCAGGACGTACAGGGTGGCCTGCTCTTTGCCCAGCGGGTTGGAGGCGCTGCAGGTGTACTGCTGGCCCGGCTCCACGTCCCTCAGCTGGCTGACGGTGTGGTAGTGAGCCGCGGTGCCCTGAGCCAGCGGGCCGACCTCTGAACCCTCCAGCAGGTCGTCCGGGCCGAGCCACTGGACGTCCGGCAGCGGGGAGCCCTGGACCCGACACAGGGCTCTGTAACCGGACTGCTCACTGCCCTCCACTGACAGAGCCAGGATCTTTGGAGGAGCTGCAGCACAGACAGAAAGAAGGAAAACAGATGAGTGAACTGAAGTGCCACAGTCGCCCTCTGCTGGCAAGGATGGATTATCAAGACCATGATTTGATTAGACTGGATTAGGTCGAAATTTGCACCACTGAAGTAGAACATTGACTCTGACAGGTCCTCTGGACTCAAAGACCCAGACCCACACTGCTTCAGTTTATGTGAGGCTGCAACCAACAGTTATTCTCATTATTCATTATTTCATCATCTGTTCACTGAGTGTAATACATGTTGTATTATTATTCCCTAAAGCCCAGGTCAGTGTATTCAAACATGTCTGCTGGCAGCTTCAGAACCTCACCCTCCACTCTCAGTCTGGTTCCCATCTTGTCCTCGAAGCTGATGTGTTCTCGTCCCTGAACTTCCACTCTGCAGTAGTAGCGTCCGCTGTCCTGCAGGGTGGCGCTGCTGATGCGCAGTGACAGGTCGTGCTCCCTCGGGTTGCCCTCCAGCCGGTAGCGCTGGTCCTGCTGGGGCCCCGGCTCGCAGGTGGGGGCCCCCGGCCGGCTGGTGCAGCGGTATAGGACGGTGGCGCCCTGACCGTGACCCAGACGCCACAACACCTGCAGGGAGGAATGCTGGGAGTGCTGCGGGTGGCTGAAGGTGCAGGGCAGCACCACCGGGTAACCCTCGATGGCTCGTACCTCCGGCTGCAGGTTCATGGACCAGCCGTCGTCTCCGGAGCCGAGGACTGGGGGGAGGAGGAACAGTCTCACATTCTATCTCAGTTTTATTCTGAGTCTGCAGGCATGCTAACTCTGTCACAGTGATGCTTCGATGCTAAATGCTAAGTCATTAGCACTTCATTAGAACTAAACACAGCGTACAGCCGAGGCTGATGGGAACATCTGTTGGTTCTGCAGGTATTTGGTCATAAAGCACAGTACTGGACACTTTAAAAGGTGACCTGAGGATGGCGCTAGAGAAAAAGTCAGAGGATCATCAGAGTTTTTCCAGTTCATCCTGAGGGGAACATGAACGTCTGAACCACATTTCATCACAGTCCAACAGCTGTGGAGGAGTTTCAACAAACCAACAAACTGCTAGCATGGCTAACAACCTGCCTATGGTAATTATCTATGTACTCACACTACACACAGGTGGGCGACACATTAAAGATTAAATGAATCGATATACTGACGTCTTCAAATGGCTCATTCAAAGATTCAAGTCACTTTCACAGAAGAAAAAAAATCTTCACATGTGAGAAGCTGGAGCCAAAGAAAGAATCTACAAAGCGTAGGAGGCGACTTCTGTGTGTCGAGCCACAGAAAGACAAATGACATCTGAGCCGTAACGATGGAAATTAAGAGTGTGTGTGTGTGTGTGTGTGTGTGTGTGTGTGTCTGTGTCTGTGTGTGTAGATCAGCTCACCTCCTATAACAGAAAACAGCAAAGTGCTGCAGACCAAGCAGACGTCCATCCTGAGACGAGACTGAGGAAACTGCACATCAAGGTATGATGTGAGTGTGTGAGTGTGTGTGACTCAGGACCACGAGACACAGCACTGCGTGTGTGTTATTTCCCATTCTTCCATTTATATTTGCTCCATGTGTATTTTTCATCATTAGATCAGTTGTGTGGTTTACAACGCAGCGGCTCTGCTCTGTGTGTGTGTGTGTGTGTGTGTGTGTGTCCGTCTCCTACACCTTTTACACACTGATGCAACATCTGCTAAACACACAACCTTTCACCCTTTTCAGCTCGGCTCCTTTTCTTTGTGAGTGATTTTAGTTCACGCTGGTGTTTGTGTGTTGGTGAAATGTGTTTTTTCGCTGCCGTTTTCTCTGACTGGAGACAAAGAACGTGACTTTAACCTTTTAAAAACAGGAAGGACACAGCTGAGAGCTGAACGCTTCATTTACACAGAAAAACAAAATAAGAACTAAAAAAATGAAATCTGAATTTCTGAACATCAGGATGTAAAATCAGTGGTTCAGGCCTGTTTTTCAGAGTAACTCTGTCAAGCGTCTTTCTCAACATCCTGACCCCGTTCGTGCTCTCCACATGATGAACCCTTTAGATTTGAATGACCACATGAGTCATTTCCTGTAGCGCCACCCTCAGGACAAACCCTCCATTTTACTGGTCAGTTTCTAAGAACAGACAGATCATCAGGATTTGGTTTGTCCTGGTTCATCGTCACCGCTCTCACAGCGCCGTGTTCGGCCACAGCAGGCAGATGTTTTCAGAGAAACAGCTGTAAACAGCCACTGTCCACAACCTGCTGAGCAGCAGACAACAGACACACACAGAGACATAGAGCTCAGACATCAAGGACACAAAAACAACAAAATACAGCCAGACAAGATCCAGAGCCAGCACTTGGTGGGTCTGTGTTGTGTCCTCCTTTACTTCTACTTCTTTAAAGCTGGCAGGAAACACTGTGTTTCACATGACACATTTCACTCTGCTTCCTCAACTGCTGTTTTAGGACTGAAGGTCTGAAAACCTGGTTTCTCTTCATTTGATGCTACAAGTAACCTGAGGATGTGGCAGCGGACTCAGTCTCTCTGTCTTATTCTGTCCGTGACCATCACAGGTAAGAGTCTTTTTTCATGATGAGGCTGTAACATCTGGTTTGTTGTTAGTGTTAAAGGAACAGTGAGTCTGTACGGGGGGCTGGGGCTGGGGGTGTGGGTGTGGGTGTGGGTGGTGATGGGGGTGGTGTTTGTACAAAATGTTTTGGAGAAACTGAAATGTTGACCTGATGGTGCCACTAGACGAAAAGTCAGAGGATCATCCCCAGGAGAACATGAACATCTGAACCAAAGCTCACAGAGAGAGAGGACTGAGTCTGGACCAGTGGACCCACAGGCATAAACGTCCTGCAGTGCTGTCTCACGGTCGCAGTTTCCAAAGGCAGAGTCACAGAGTCAGAAACACTAAAATAAAATGGAGGACAGAAAATGTAGCGTATGATTTCAGATCCAGCTAAAATCTTTTAGAATCATGCTCCGCGATGATATCCCTCTCCAGGGTCTCTCTCAGTTTCTTGGAACATGGTGGTCTCTCCAGTGGTCACTGTCTCCAGAGGAGAGGACGCCGTCCTCAGCTGCTCCTTCACTCATCCCAGGCAGCGGGACTACTCAGGGCTCATCGCCGTTAAGTGGCTGGCTAGAGAACGAAACGCTTCGCCATTCCTCGCGTGTTCGGTCCGAAATGACTCGATGGAGGGTGGCAGCTGTTCATCCTCTGCACTGAAACATTCCCTGGATGGAGATCCTCGGCGGGGGGAGCTGTCCCTTCTCATCAGGAAGGTACAGCTGAATGATGAAGGTGTATACTTCTGTCGAGTGGAGCTGGACAACCGCTATGACCAGAAAAGGACAGAGCTCCGTGTCACAGGTGAGATTCTCCGCAGGGTCCTTTCACACCTTGTGCTTTTTGGCCTGCAGTGTTTCCTCGGCTTGGATCTCATCGTCCAATCACTTGCTGGAAGCAAGAATTATATATATATAAAATTTTGTGTTGTTTTATTATTAAGACAAAAAAAAGTCTGAAATTTTATGCGTCCTCCAAGGGGGCGTGCATTTATGAGTTTGATTGACAGTGGAGACAAATGATTTGATTGGCTGTATTGAAGTACCAATGATCCTTTCTGTACGGTGGCCCAGAAAGGCCACGCAAATGCAAACGTTGCAACACAAATGCAAAAGCCTCACAACAGAAGTTGTTACCTTCTGGATACGAAGTGGAAGATGAAACTTACAATTATTGCTGCCATTATGTGATTGTCACAAATGAGTGATGCTAATAATTACCTTTATCTTTTAATATTTATGTTCTCTACCGTTTAACTTTGGACTGCTATGAAGCTAACTTCGTGGCAATGTTAGCTAACGTCAAGTTAGCTTAAGTATAAGTAAGTATCTTTTGCTGTGAGGCTTTTGCGTTTGTGTTGTGACGTTTGGGTTTGCGTGGCCTTTCTGGGCCACCGTATTTCTGCGCTGATTATAATCCAACAACAGTGAGCGTAAAAAAAACTCTTCAGTATCAGTTCTTCCAAAATAAAATGTCATCAGCAAAGACAGACACGTTATAGGTGTGATATGAAATATAAACAGTACAAATATAAAACAAGACAAACACAAGTAAAAAACATCTGGTGTGTATAAAAACACTTTGGGGGGCTGAAGGCGCTAAAAGCTTGTAAATCTTCCAGGTGATTTTTGTGTTAAAGCTTTTTTCTTCCTTCATTCAGCTGCAGGTGAAATCTGCTGTTTGACAAAGACTCAGCTCAGAAAAGTTTGGTTCCTTCTTCTAAATTTTGTTGTTTAATTCTCTAAAATGTCCAAATAACAAATAATCTGATCAAAAAAAACAGAGAATCCAAACACACATTTTAACAGACACTCGGTTCTGCTGGCCTGTTTGCAGCTGAACCTCAGATCCTGAGTCTCTCTGTGGTGGAGACGTCCTCTGACAGCGCCCCCCGGAGGCTGCAGTGTGAGGTGGAGGGCCACCCACTGCCCAAGACTGTCTGGCTGTCGGCCTCCAGGAGACTGATAGACGACCGGGGCCGGACCGATCAGTCCGGTCCGTACCGACAGATCAGCTCTGTGCCGTACCTGGAGGAGGAGGTGTTGACCTGCAGGGCGGAGAACACGGTGGGCCAAGCAGAGAGGACGTATCCACCCAGTCCACCCAGTCCACCCAGTCCATCCAGTCCACCCAGTAATACTCTGATGATAACACTGGTGGTGTGTGGCCTCATCCTGCTGCTGCTGCTGCTGTCTGCTGGAGTCACTGTTGGCTGCCTGAGGAGCAGAGGTGAGCTGCTGCCAGAGAACATGGTAAAGCCACAGCTGTGTGGTGGAGCAGAAGAAGGAAGCAGCATCGCTGATACAGGTGAGTCAGATGGAGCTGTGTCAGGTGCTCGTGTGAGAGGAAACACTGAAATCAGAGCATCACTGCCGTGTTGGAACCTCTGTCTCCATCACCTTCAGTCCAGCTGGGATTTTAATTCAGCTTCACAGTGTCAGGTTACTGTGGAACGATCAGCTGCTTCAGGTTTTGGGTTTTAACATCTTTCTTTTCTCCTCAGCTCGAGACGACGCTTCCCCTGTTTACTCTGCTGTGGGTAAGTGCTTCGTCTTTTCCAGGTAAAGTTTCACATCTGCAACTGGTATCGACAGGAGAAGGACTGTGAAGTCAGATCTGAAACCAAGAGTCCGTTTGTTCTGTTTTATTAAACGTTGGATTAAACCAAACCAATCCTAACAACACATTCACAAAAAAAAACAAGCCAACGTTCAACAAGTTTCCCGAACAGAAACTGTGACAATACTAAACCTGAAACTACAAAAAAAGCAGAACAGAACCAGTTCTTCTCTGACATCAAGCTCATTCTAAAGTCCTCTGAGAGATTTTGATAGTGGAAGGGGCAAAGTGAGTAAAATAAAACTGAAAGGAGTTGAAAAACGTGCTGTTGTGTGTTTTGTTGTGTGTCTGTGAAGGGAAGAGACGTGGACTGCGAGCCTCTGTCCCTCCGGCCGGCGCTGACACTGACGTTCATGTGTTTTACACAGCCGTCACACTGACCAGCTCCACCACCTGTGAGTCCACTTATCTTATTAAGCTGACAATTGAATCTGGGAGTTAGTCCACTCGGAGACACCTGTCCCTCGCTCAGGCGTCCTCCAAATCTTCCTCTGCTGATTGTTGTCTGTTCTCTGCTGAAGGTTCTTTGTATGTGTGTCTCGGAGCAGAGGCCAGAACCAAACTGTTGTCCTGAGTGGACACATCACTTTCTGGGCCTCAGTGCGACGCTGTTCCAGCATCTGAGGCAGTAAATAGGCGGATCAGTGCGAAGCCTCTGGTCTAATGAGATGCTGTTTTTTCCTGTAGCTCCACCTGCTCGTTTCACACAGCAGCACGTATGTTGGGTAACACCGTGTGACTGTGGACCAGAGGGGGAGGACAAACTGGCACTAGTTTATTACTCAGCTGCTCCTGCACAGAGCTGCCTCCCCAGTAGACCCACACCACCATCTACTGGGGACATAGTGTAACTACCTTAGAGGTAGATAATGAAGGGTGTAAAATCACGGATGTTACCTGTAACAAATATCTCAACATGTTTAAAACATTTGGAAGAAACAGAGACTGAAGTCCAGTTTGTCTTCTGAGACTCAGAGGAGACTCCACACATCAGCTCACTCATTACTGTTTTCTTTAAAAGATTCAGTTCAGAATCAATCAATCAATCAATCCATTGTCCTCTCACTCTAAAAACATAATATCAGTGTGGTTTGTGTGTTTGTGGGACAAAGTGTTAGTGTCCTCCATGGTTTTGTCCTCAGTGCCCAGAGACAGTTCACAGGGAGACTTAAAGCCAGAACTCGCTCTCAGGTGTAACCATCACAAACTTCAATCATCCACTCTCTGCTTCTTATTTGTCTGCAGCTCGGACCGAGCCTGCTCCGCTGTACGAGAACGCTGAGTGGAATCAACCCGAGCGAACAAAGTTTACACTCTGATGCTGTAACTGAGCCACTGTGAAGGGAACAGTGTGAGAAGTTAGAGGGAAACAGCGTCACGTTGGAGGAGAGACATGCCTCTTCCTGTTTCCCCTTTAATGCTTCAAAAACTTCTAAAAGAGGAACCAGTGAACATGTTTTTCCTTCTGCTGAGTATCTGACGAAGCAGCTCGAATATTTCACCATCACTGCACCAGCATCATACAGTTTGTTGTATTTATGACAAATGTTTGAAACTATTTCCTTCTCTTGTCTTGTTGCATGTTCACAGTCCCTCTGGTCTATTTTCTGAGGCCTGTTCAGTAATCCATCCATCCACAGGTCCTCACGTTCACTGATGAATTATACTGCTTTTGAATTTTTGTGATATGCATATACATTTAACAGCTGGGAAAACAAAAATGAGATAAAAGTGTCAATAAATGTACTAAATAAAAGATTGTACCTCTTATTGTTAAATGACTTTCTGTTTGCTAATGAAAGGTCAGGAAGAAACGGGAGGAAACGGGAGGAAACAGGAAGAAACGGGAGGAAACAGGAAGAAACGGAAGGAAATGGGAAGAAACAGGAAGAAACGGGAAGAAACGGGAAGAAACAGGAAGAAACGGGAAGAAACGGGAAGAAACGGGAGGAAACGGGAGGAAACAGGAAGAAACGGGAAGAAACGGGAAGAAACGGGAAGAAACGGGAAGAAAGGAATAAACAGCGGTGGATAGAAACATTTAATACTCTGTCCACAGCTGACTGAACGCAGCAGCTCAGTGGCAGCTTCAGCGCGTTCTTCCAGCCTCAGCTTTGGGAGTTCAGCTGCTGCGTGGATTTACTTTCTCCATTTTTTTTTTTTTTTTTGTGTCTGCCCTGTGAAGGTTTAACCCAGCCCGTCCGATGGCTTCTACCTCGACTGAACGTCTGTTTCCTGGAGTAGTTTCTCAGATGCAACATGAGCTAAACATGGTGCTTAAAAAACCCCAAAACCCTCTGTGGTTTGGTGAGAGCGGCTGCTGCCTGTGGTGCATCTGAGGCTTTCGTTGTGGCTCGCTCGCCTGAACGACACACACTCAGGTGGATTGTCCACGCCCCGTGTGTCCTCAGGTCAGTTTGGTCCCGCAGGTTCAGTCCAGATGTGTCTGAAGCTTTTGGTCCAGAAACTGCTGCAGGTTTCAGCTTCGCTTCCTGCTGCTGATGAATGTGTGACCGTGTGTGTGTTTCTATCTGTTGGAGTGTGTTTAACCACTTTGTGGCCACAGGATGTGGTTGAAAGTGTGAAGCATTCTCGTTACATCTCCATGGTAACAGGAGAAATACCTGCTGTGGTCTCTGCTGTTGCTCCTCAGGAATGTGTTTCAAACGTCCTGTTGCTCTTTCAGCTTTTCACTAACTCAGCACGTCCTGTGACAAACGTTCAGTCACACGATGATCAGTGATTCCTTTTACATTCTTTTTGTTGGTAAAACTTTTGTGCTGAAAAGCTGCTGGGGCAGTTTACCAGATGTTAGTCTTCATCCTTAAAGTCTGACGCTCGTAAAGTGAGAAACACTGTTTAACAACACCTGCAGGAAAACACACGTCTCACCTTTGTGTGGAGTTTTTTAGTTTCTAATTTTAACAAATTTCTTTCTCTGCCCACAATTTATTTATTTTCTTGTGATTTGCGCTGAAGCTGCTGAGAAACATCTGGTTTCAGCCTGTGTATTTCTGTAAATACCATGTGAAATGACAGTAAAGAAATCTTTGAGTGTGAAATGAGCCACTGCAGTTCTCAGCTAGCAGTTTCCAGCCTCAGGGGGCAGTACTGAGCCTGTTAGACCAGACGCCCGACAGAAGGGTGGGGTTCAGATGCTCAGACACTTTTTGGTTTAATTAGAGAAAAGTCTTCAGGGATGCAGCCTGTAAAAAGGGCCCTGCTGCAGTCGCCCACTTTGCCCCATTGTCTGTTTTTGTGCGTCTCCTCTTGGTTTTTCTGAAGCTGCAGTTTAAATTATTCATCAGAGCTGTGAGAGCATTTTAGTTTTCAGGAGGCTGATCCAGATACGAGGCTGGTGACTCACTGTTCTCCTGTGAAGATTTAACACGATGAGCTGTACATTCAGCCGGGATGGAAGTGACGAGTGACAGATCACAGATGCTTCTGGAAAAGGAAGATCAACGCTTCTTTAAACCACAGAGCTGTGATGGATCTTTCTGAGGGTTCAACACTCAGCAGGCGAAGATCTGATCAAGCTCAGCTGAGCTCGAGCCTCTGCTCTGTGACGTTCATTAACCCTGAGAAAGGTGTTTGATCCTCACTGCCCAGGGCGGGGTTGGAGGGGTGGCTGGTGCTGCGACCACAAAACAACACAAAACAACCACAAAGACACACAAAACAACCATGTTACCTTTTAACCATGTGATGTTAAATGACAGACAAGGACTGAAACTCTCAGTGTGGGGTCTCGATCTGATGTAGGAGGAGTGTGTGTTCAGAGTGTGTGTGTTCAGAGTGTGTGTGTTCGGTGTGTGTGTTCAGTGTGTGTGGTACCGTCCTGACTGCAGCTCTGTGTTCTCACCACTGATCAGAGAACAGTTGTGTGTTTGGATGTTGCTGTTGGAGCTTTCACACTCAGCACTGCTGCTGCTGCTGCTGCTGCTGCAGTGTTTCCTGACAGGGACCACACCTCCCAACACACACACACACACACACACACACACACACACACACACACACCTGTCAACACACACTCAACCACTATGAAAGCAGGAGATACAGGATGTTCACTTCAAAATAAAGGCACGAGGGTGCGCCTGAGTACAGGATGTGCAGGTGGTCAGCATGTCAGTAATTTACCTGCCGTCTCTCAACAACAACAACAACAACAACAATGAATTTGATTCATAAAGATCAAATAGAATAAAATTCTCCAAATACAAAATGAAATACAAATAATGAAAGCAAAAAAACATGAAAACAACCAAAGCATTTTGTCAGAACACTAAATGAGGAAACATGTCAAGTTGTGTTTGTTACATGGGCTCAAACAAACACAAACAAGTAAACAGTCAGTTTTCATTCACTTAATGGGGACGGGAGACGTCTGACTGTGTGTTAGACCTCTGACAAACAAACTGGGATAAAACTCCAATAATCCAAATACGTTTCGATGTGTGTGAGCTGGGACAGATGGTGCTGTGGCTTCATGCTGGATAGAACATTTTAACACTCACATGGTAACTGTCCGTGTTAGCAGCCGTGAGTGTGAGCTATATCTTTGTGAATGTAATTAACAATCTGACAATGGTCACTGCACAAACGTCCTGCTGAGACAGGAAGCAGGAAGCTGAAGGTCTGAGGCCTGAAAACACTCAGTGACAGTGTTTTTCAGTCAGCATCCATTATTTTATGTGAGTGTGAGACAGAAGGGACTGAAAAGTTCAGCTCAGTTTTCATGTCACTGGGATTTGGTAGAAAATACTTAGTATTTTTGAAATGTTCACATTGTCCTTTAAAAACGAATCAATCCTTATTTTACTGACAGTTTAATGGTTTTCTCTAAAAAATGTATTTAATTTAATTTCACGGCTTTCACCGCGACCTTATTATTGAACACTATTTTTTCAATATTGATTTATAATTTATCACCTTCTGGAAAAGTCAACCTGCAGCTCCTCCCATCCGAGGCTTTTATTCTGAAATCTGTCCCCGGAAGTGTCGCTGTTTGTGCGCCGTACCTTGACGGTGCTGCACGGTACCGACGGACGCGCCGTAACGTTACTGCTCGACGGAGACTCTGCTGCGGCTCAACGCGTTCAAAGATTTAACGACCGTGTTATTTACCGTCGCTGTTTACCGGCTGCATGTCGCACACCGTCATCACGACGACGACAACAACGACCATGACGTCCGGTGACGGTGTCCTGAACACGGGCTACGCCCGGACCATCCCGGGGCTGCTCAAGATCGGACAGATGGTGAGTCTGACATGTCACGGGTTAACCCGGAGTTAACCCGGAGTTTAACCGCAGTTTAACCGAGACGTCCCGGTTTAACACCGAGCCTGTTCACACCGACTCACCGGGGCAGGTTTAGCTAACAGACGGAGCCGTTAGCTTCACCGTGAAGGTGGAGTGTCCGTGAGGACCGGACGTTAGAGGGGAAAGTGTGAAAGAACCGGATCAGTGAAATGAACCCGGGTTTATCTGTGGGTTTTCGGTTTGAACCGATGATGCAGACAGGGCAACTAACCGATGTCTTATCGATTATTAGAGTTCATTAATTGATTTATCCGATGATTAATCTGTTGGTGAATCAGTGAACATTTAATTAAGAAAAGTCTGCTGATCACATGATGGGACAGATCAGCTGATCGATCAGCTTCACAGCAGACTGAGAACAGGCTCAGGTGATTACAGGTGTGTGTGAGATGCAGGTGACCTGTGCCTTCACCTCGTCCTCTGTCGTCCGTGAACATCAGGTGTGAGTGTCTCACTGCAGCCTGTGGACTTTGTCTCTGTGCAGAGAGTTTGATTATAGAAGCTGAAATGAATTTTCCCGCGTCGCTGTGTGTGCGACCTCCGAACAAAACGAGGGCCCCTGGGAAACAACCGCTCCCAGTAACACATTTCATTTATTAAAATGTTGAACTGTTCCTTTACCAGCTGTGTATCAGAGCCTGATGCACCTGATCCCTCTGAGCCGTCCTCTGTCTAACACCAGGTGTTACATGGTTTAAGATCCTAACAGTTGCACTGTCTCTGTTTTTTTTTCCCAGCTTGCTTTGCTCATCGCCTTCCTTTGTGTCCGCTGTGCGCGGGGTTGGCCCAGCTGGGCAGCTTTCCAGTACTTTGAGGTTGTGACGCTGTGGTTCCTCATTGCCTTCCTCATCTTCTTCCTCATGCACCTGTGCAGGCTGCAGGCGAAGATGCCCTGCATCAACTGGCCTCTGACGGTGAGTGTGTGTGTGTGCGTGTGTGTGTGTGTGTGTGTGTGTGTGCGTGTGTGTGTGTGTGTGTGTGTGTGTGCGCGTGTGTGTGTGTGTGTGTGTGTGTGTGTGTGTGAGTGTGCGTGTGTGTGTGCGTGTGTGTGTGCGTGTGTGTGTGTGTGTGTGTGTGCGTGTGTGAGTGTGTGTGTGTGTGTGTGTGTGTGTGCGTGTGTGCGTGTGTGCGTGTGTGTGTGTGTGCGTGTGTGTGTGTGTGTGTGTGTGTGTGTGTGTGTGCGTGTGTGTGTGCGTGTGTGAGTGTGTGTGTGTGTGTGTGCGTGTGTGCGTGTGTGTGTGTGCGTGTGTGTGTGTGTGTGTGTGTGTGTGCGTGTGTGTGCGTGCGTGTGTGTGTGTGTGGCCTGCAGGTTGATCTCTTCACGTTCTTATTTTTACATTTCCAGTGAATTTCCGCTCCTCTGATGCGTCTGCTGATCCTCAGCGTTACAGAGCAGGAACTCACTCGATGTTTTACCCAGAACTGATCTTTGTAGCGTTGAGAAGGAAGGAAGGAAGCATGTGTGGTGAAAAGCTGCAGCTGTGAACTGGTCCTCATTAGTTACAGTTATATTACACATGCACCTTCTGATGCGGTTTGTCTTTACAGAGCACAGAAAAACACGTTTCCTCTCTGAGTGTTTAATAATTCATCCCAGCTTTCACTCACTAGACTTTCATCAGGGAAAATGTTATTTTTCATTCTTGTATAATTGTGTTGGAGTGGAGTGCAGAGTTTCTCAGACTGCTCAGTGATTGGTCGGCCTGCGTTTGTCTGAGAGTCCAAACACTGAAGATGTTTTATTTTCATCGTAGAAGCTGGAAACAGCAAAGACGACGTGGAACGGATCAGTTCTCATCTAAAGTTCTCGTACACCAGGAGAATCTCACTGAATCTTTTGTAGGATCAAAAACTCTTTTAATTAATTAGTTAATTAAGTTAATTAAGTTACTGATTTTGAAGTTATGAAGAAGAGGTACAACACCTGTGAAGAATAACATGTATGTTTTCTGAGAATCAGTGTAAACACACACGGCCCGTGCTGTTGATCATGTGACATCGTTTGCAGTTGTTGTCCAGTTGTTCTTGCTCATATTTCCAGTTTTAAGGATTTCACGTTTATATTAGCTTCAGAGTCGAGATTTGAAATTCGTTCTCGTTTTGTTCGTGACTGAAATACAAGATGAACCTTTTACTTCTCTCACTCTGAAAACGAGTGTTTAAATCTGCTCATTTCAAGCTGAGACAGAAAAAAACACTTTTCAAACTAACTGAACTCAGTTGAGCTCAGTTTGTCAGTGCTGTGGTTTTATTTAACACTGGAGAGAAAAAGAGACGCGCAGTGTTTGGCCCAAATACTCTGATGCTGTGTGAAGACACAGACTGTGAAACGTGATCAGTAGGGTTGTGATAAACCTTCAGCTGCTTCACTGTGAATCCTGTCGCTGCTGTTTCAGGAGTTCTTTCATTACTCGGTTGGGACCGTCCTCATCGCCATCGCCTCCATCGTGGCCGCGGTGAAGAGTGCAGGAGTTTCAGCGCTGGTGGTCGCGTCGGTACGTAAACACACAGACTCTGGGATACCTGGGTAAGTCTGCAGCACACAGGGCTGGAAACAGAGACTGAACAGAGTGATTAACAGAGCTGCCTCCCAACACTCGACCAGATGTTATTTGATGAAAAGTCTCCGTCTTCTCAGTCTTCACTACGTCTGCTTTGGTTGTTTGGTCACAGGAAAAAATAAAAAATCATTCAGTAACTGTTAAACTGTGAAAATCCCTGTGGGAGTTTCCCCGTCCTTCCTGCGTCCTCCCGCTCTCTGATTACACAGGAAGTCACATGAAAGCTTTGCTGATAACATTGTTGGTCTGAGGAATCCATTTCTGCAGAAACCTCACATGTCCACGTCTGTGAAGCTGAGCTCTGCTGCTTCACCAGTCAGAAAATCTGTTTCACACGAGACAAGAAAGGAACAACGTCCAGCTCATTTTCTTAAACTGCAGTAAACTGTGGTGTTTTCATGTCAACATGGACTCTGTCTGTTTGTGTTTACTTTCAGGTGTTTGGGTTCATCGCGACATTCCTGATGGCCGTTAGTTTGTGGACGTCTTACAGCGTGACCTGTGGCCCTCATCAGACTGGTGCGTCCTGCTGCTCGTAATTTTTACATAAAATTAAATTTTAGAAATTTAAACTTGTAGGAAAAGAAACTCTGCTTCGACGACTTCATGAAAGTAGATATCAGAATATTTAATGGGAGAGAAAAGTAGTTTTCATCTCAGAGAGCAGTGAGCATCCTTCACATACGTGTAGTAAACATGTTCCTGTGAGGGTGGATGCCCCTGGACCCCACGGGTGTTGAACATGTCTGTAGCCCACAGTTGTGCTGCTGTCAGTGAGGAATGCTGTCAGTACTAACGCTGCGAATCAAGAGGAACTGAAAAGCGGAACTGAACTGAATATCAAGATTTTTTTTTTTACATTGAACCAAGTGTCTGTTTCGTAAGAGAGTTCAATGATAACCACACGTGAATCAGATCCACAGTAGAAATCAGCCTAACTTTCTTCTACCTTTCTACCTCATCTTCCTTCCTTAATTCTTTTCTTTTTTCTGCCATCGTTACTCCCTCCATCCCCTCTGATCTCCTTCCCTCCCTCCTTCCCTTCAGGTGCAGCAGTGTAAGAAAGCGATCTGTCTCCAAGGAGCCAGATGGCTGTGTTGGCCATTTGCTGTGTCCTGGTCAATTTTCTGCCTAGCAACCCCCTGGAAATGAATCTGATTGGATTATAACTCATACTGCAGAGGAAACAGAAGTGCTGATCCAGGACCAGCCGTCGTTTTCAACAATCGGAAACATAAATATCCCTGATCATTACGGTAAAACGTGAGAGGACAGTAGTTACAGTATCACTCTGATTTCTTTATTCCTCATTGAATCTGATCAAACTTCTGAAATCACATTTACACACTGAAGGTGCTCAGTGCCACATTTTTTGTTGTGTCAGTATTTATGGTCTAATCAGTATCAACGTGCAAACAGTCACCTGATATTGTTGTCACAACTACATTTCCCATCATCCCTGCTGCTTCTCATCCTGACTTCCCCTCCCTTAAAAAGGGTCAAGCTGTTTAAAATAGTTTTCTGTTTCCAAAAACACTTCCCTTTCTTTCACCATCAGCGATCAGAGATTTAGAGAAGCTTTTTAGAAAACTTTGATCATCCTGTGTTTTGTGCCATAAAGCAGTCAGACAGTTTCCCTCACAGCTCTGAATGCAGCCACAGTCTGTGTCGCCTCGTTGCATTTCCTCAGTTTACAGTATCCAGCTTGATTTGCTTGATTTTCCATTCCAACATTTTACTCTTCTTGGAAAATTCCTCGAGCTCACTAAAAGCAGTTTGGACCACGGATGCATTAAGGTCTTTTTAAAATCACGCTTCTTAAATTCCAAGCAATGAAATGATGCACAGTATAGCCCTGTTAGCCTGCTATGCTAATTTTGATGACGATTTGTCATCATTCTGGTGTGCTAACAAACATTAACAAGCTAATATTTCACAGAAAATGTCCTGCATGCTAATGACTTTGTTAGCATGCTAAATTACTCAGGGGCTAATACTTACGTGTGCTAAACAATAATAGCATGCTAAATATGTGTGTGAAATGAAACAAACAAACATTAGCATGCTAACAATGCAAACCAACACAAAGACCAAGACAACAAATGTTTGGTGATGATCTATATTTTCCTTATTGTCAACAAACTCCGTGTGCAGAGCAAAACCTACGGCGAATTGATCTGAGAACGGCGTCCCAGCTGTTTACAAAAGTTTGATTCTCTGTGTTTGTGATTTGTTTTTTTAAATTTTGGTCCTGAGCCAATGGGCTGGAGCTGAGAGCCACTGACAGTTGGTTGAGTCTGCACATGAGATTTGTTGGAAATAAGAAAAATCTAAAATAATACCATCAGTAATGTTCAAACAGGAATTTACTACTGTGTTAAAAAGAAAGAATGTGCCATTGATTCGAGGTATTAACGATAAAATTATCATTAACTTTTACTAAAGTGACCTAAAGCTTTCTCTGGTAGGGCAGTAACTCCCATGAGACATCAGATTAACTATTTATAGGTAGAGTTTCGAGGACAGCCAAGCAAATCAATTTGCTGTCCAGTTTTTCTAAAGGACAGGACGACTGTCCATGGTGCTTTTAAAAATCAAACTGTAAGCCATTAGAATTTAAATTCAATCAGAAGTTTCTTTCCATCGCACTCAGAAAGCCCATCAGAAAGAATTCTAAATCATCCCGAAAAAAAGAGCCATGTTCAAATGGAACTAAAAAGCGAAAATGATTTCTATGGTGCCCTGCAGGGGTCAGAAAATTACTGGTGTGGAAATCTCTAAACTTTACGCACATGTTAATAAAACATGCATGGATTAATAGAAGTATACGCATAAAATAATTAAATGTACATATTTTAATAATCAGAATGTACACATTGGTTTTTAAAGCTTGTCCCATCCTGTGAAGGATCTGATCTGCGTGTATGTAGGTTTCTCTGTGCGAGATCTGCAGTAAGTGTGAGATGTTTGAGACTGAATATCGAAGCAGGAAAATGGAGGATTCTGTCACTGGAGTGTGTCATTGTCTGTTAATGGTAGATATTTGGAAGGTTACCATAGAAATATTTTTTAGTGTTTAGAGTTTAGAACTGTTTCCTCTGTGCTGCTCATTTGATAGAAAGGTGAAGATGTGCAGGCAGATGAGCAGCAGGATGCAGGAGAGAGACTTTCAGCACAGAATTATGATCCAAGCCCTGAATTTAAAGATTAGCTGCTACTGCTGTCATGTAAAGATACGTCTGCTCTGCAGAAGTCACTGCACACAGCTGATGTACATTGTATGTACATTAATATCTATAAATGGACTGATGAAACGTATGCACAGATCAGAAACATTTATGCATGGATAAATTGATAAAATATATGTACAGATTGATAAAATGTACACACTGATTGACAATCAATAGAACTCGCACAGGTTACTAAACCTTTTTAATGAAATCATAAGAAAACTTACAAACAGAAATGAAGCGTTCACACAGATTAATAGAATGTGCATACAGAATAATAAAACAGAACTACATGTTTATAAAACATTTATGAAAAATGCAAACAGATTAATGCAATGTATGCATGAGGTAATAAAACGTACTGATTCATGTGCACATGGATTAATAAATCTATTTGGTTAAAGGGACGTACAGATTAATGAAATCTGTGCACAGGTCAATCAGCCATATGCATGAAAAGATCAAACCTACAGCCATTAATGATGAATTGTAAACATGGATTTGTAAAACATACATTTGATAGAATTATTAAATGTACTTAAAGATTAACTAAAACATGCATATGGATCAATAAACTGTATGTTCAGATCAAAAAACATGCATGGGTTAGCAAAACGTATGCACTGATTCATAGTTTTGAACTTTTGAAGACTTTTCTGCTGCTCAAAATAAAAGAAGGAAATTTGAATTGTTTTGAGAAAGTTTGAAAGTATTACTGGAGCATTTAACTGTCACACCAGCGAAATGAAAGCACAGACTAAAAGCTGGTGTCACTACACTTTATTAATGTGTGCGCACAAATTTCCACATCATATGGCCCCCGGCTCCATAGTTCGCTGACCAATCAGTGTATCTGGGCCGTTAACCGTCCACTTAATAATACACCAATGGCTAGGTGTATTCATTAAAATGAAATTTATGTTTTTAATTCTACAAACATTTCTAATCGACCTGACATTCAGTGTTCCTACCCACCAAAATGGGAGTTGAGTAACTCACTAAATCTTCCAATAATACTTTTTTGGCACCTTTCACAAGAACTTTGGCCAAGTACAAAAAAATAAACTCGCATTTTTTACTTAAATCAGATGTTCACGTTGGACCAAAGGCGACCAACAGTATGAATCTGACCAGACATTTGCTGCTAGCTTTCAGTACCTGACCATTTTGAATACCCTGCTATGGACACCAAAAAAGTAGCTAGTCAGCTAATGTTGTTTAATCCTTAAAGTTCGTTGGTTATTACCAACATTTTTGGTGGAGAATGACATGAAACAATTTCATATCGTTAATGTGCACTTTGTTATATGGAAAAAATATTTCTGCTAATTTTAATTTTATTCTAGGCTTAGCTAACAAGCTAACACTAGCATAACTTGGCGTTGTTGTTGATATGACATTAATCTTGTTTGTTAGCCAGGGCAGCTTTTTTGTTTGTTTTCCTTTTACCTGTATTAACTTTACATTATGTTTTGATCACCAATTCGTTGAAAACCAGTCATTCTTACACGTTCAACCAACTCAACCAGTCTAATTATTTCTGCCACTACAGTGGTTCTGTCTCTGAGAAATGTTTGTAGAATTAAATGCCATATCCACTGATGTTTTCCTCTGGGTGCTGGAAGGACTTCATTTAAAAAAAATTAATGTGATTTAGTTTGAAACTTTCCTGCCATTTCCTGTTTGAGAACTCGATGATGTGAAACTGCGCTCTGCTTTCAGTCAGAGACGTTAATCCTCAGATTACTGCCTTACTGTTGATGAGATGCCAAAACTCTTAGTGCGATGCTTCAGGTTTTGCACTGAATGTCTTTACATTTCTTCTGAAGCAGCACCAAGTACATTACGAAGGATTTTTGTCTAATTAAATTAAAATCGAATGTTTCACTTTGACATTGACCATGTGGAAGCTTAGGTTTACTGGACAAATTAGAATGGATTTAAATACAGATTATTGCCTTATCTCTGGTGCAACCCTCGAAGCTCCTACATGCTGTGTGATTACAGAGCAGTTGAACAGGTTCACTGCAGTTCACAGTGCGAGACAGGTCTAATTAAATTCTTCAAAGGTATCAAGTATTGAAACATGTCAGATTGTGAAAAAAGAAAAGTAACTGGCAACTGTTCTGATAACTGATGAATTGTTAATGTCAGTTTTTAAGCAAAGAAGCCAAACATTTGATAGTTCAGCTTCTCCAGTGTGAGGATTTACTACCTTTTTCAGTCTGATGTTGGAAGTTGGGATTTGGACAGTTTCACGTTGGGCTGTGGGATATTAGGATCACCATATTTTACTTCTTCTGGCCTCTTAAACATAAAATGCTTGGTCAAAAAATGATAAACATTAATTGATAATGAAAACAATCAGTTGCCGTCCTGGATGTAAGTTTAATAAAACTGAGTGGGAGACATTGCTAAGTTAGGTCCTAAATTTCCACAAAGTCCACAAAGCTTTAAATTGGTGCCTGAAGTTGGTGGACGTGTCTCACAGACTGATCCAGGGCCCCTGTGTTGGATTTCAGACCAAAGATGTCGCCGCGTTTCTCTCACGATTGTCAGCTTTTATCGGAGACAGGCCAGAGTCACACAGTGTGTAGCAGTCTTTACAGTGTCACACCCTGACACAGGCACAACTCTTCAGAAGCTGTTTTTACACAGTAAAACGTCGCTGCGTTTCACTTTTACATATTGTGTTTAAGTTTTTGTGATGGTCCATGACGTTCACATGTGCTGCGTTTGCTGCTTCACTGTACTGTATTTTAGTTTGACATTTGAAAGCTTTATTTCCATTAAAGATGCACTGATAAAACTTGTTGCTGATACCATTTTAGCTGACCACAGTGAAATGATCCCTGGTGTTAATGAATATCAGAAGCTAAAGCACTTGTTTAGTATCACTGGACAAAAGTCATGTAGATCTTTTGAGATTTAGTTCGCACGACTTGATTTATTTCAAGATTTTGTATTTCTGTCATTGAACTTTTGATATATCAAGTTTTTCCATCAGTATCTGCCTGGTAACCAGTTTTGGTATCAAATTTGGATATTTTTTATTGGTGCATCCTTTATTTTTTAACCTAATGCTGAGTTTTTATTGCTGCCTGGTCGTTTTGTGTGGAACCAGAATGAATCTGTCCATCAGTGAGGAGGACTCCAGGAGGACACTTCAGCCCTGCTGGTCATATAAACTCTGACAGCTGTAACAACATGAGATTTGACCAGTGATTCATTCTGGCTCCAGCAAAACCAGCCTGTTTACATTATTTATTTTGGCATGTATGTACTTTGTGATGCTTAATGATTTTATTCCCACTGATGCAAAGTGACCTGATTTAAGGTTGTGTGTCCACTGGGAGATACAGAGTGCTGGTAAATGGTCTGTAGTTTGGTGGCTCATAATTGCTGATCCAGGACCGCCACAGTGCGTTATGATCTTGGATGTACAAACTCACTGAGTGGAAGGCAGTGTTAGACTGTTGTGTCTTTTTGTGTGTGGGTTGTGTGGAGAGCTGTAAAAAGTGAACTTGCATTAACAGCTTTTTACCCAGACTGAGAAAGGTTCTGTTAAAGTCAGGACAAAGCAGAATCAGGAAAGAGATCTTTGGTTATCTTTGATTTTCTGTAGTTTATATTGACTTTCACAGAACTGGTGTGTGATATCAGAAAATTCAATTTAGTCTGATACCAAGTAATACCAGGGCCAGAATCCCCAATATCTTTATCAAAAGCATCTAATGTACTATTGTGTATGATTTATGAGCTGAATGCATCATTAAAATGCTGCTGCCCGATAAGTTACACTCGTATTGACACTCAAAACAACACTTAGTGTAGATAGTATTGATACTCTGGGGATTGATGCTTACCCCTGTGGAAGAGACCTTTCTTTAAGGTTATGTAGAAGATTGTGTCCAGTGAGTTTGTACTGTCAACATTCTTCGCCAGCAGATTTTACGAACTATTGCGTGACGTAAATGTTTCTCGATGTGTCCGTTAACGATTCTGGATCAGCACTGGGGTTAAAACATGAAGTAACAGTGCTGTAGTCTTTTAAACACGATAAACCCAGTGGACTCAGACACCCTCATAGTTCAGATCACTTAGATTTTTCTCCTAAGTGCCTTAATGTTCTGTTGAAGCATAGATTGGTCCATTAAGCTGCTGTTTGGAAGCTGATGGGCCAACATGGTTTCAGAGGGGAAAGATACTGAAGAAACCAGAGCCAGTTTAAAAATGGCGACGTGTGTCTTCAGGCTTGTGCTGGTGCAGAAATGATTTTATTCTATTTTAGAAGAAAAGATGTCCACAGTATTATAGGTCACATTACAAAGAACTCACATGACTTGTGTTGTTTTTCTACATTTTTTAAAAGTGTGTTTCAACTACAAGTTGTGATTTGTTGCATGTTGCAAATTAAAGGCTCATTGCACCATTTCTGTCTAATGTTAATTTCAAGTTTATACAAAATACAACCAATGCAAAAAAGACAACAGGCGCATAATGCACTGTCCCCAAATACACGAAACTGTGCAAGAAATGTACAGGAAAACCCACACAAGCAAAACACAAACAGTGACTAACATGTAACACAAACAAGATATTATGCACAAAACCGAAACATGACTCAATCAAAAAGACTAAAGATTAACATAATACTAATAAATATTCAAGACAAAGAAGGTTGTGCTTCTTCTACTTAACGACGAGAATCGAGCAGTGTATTAAAGAGCTTTAACTTTCAGTGTAACTGAAGATGATTTACCAGATAATTTAAATCTGGCTCGAACAAAATCTTAATTTTCAAAACATCTTAGTCTTTGTTTGAAATTGGAAATTTATAAATGGAATTTGGGTATTTATTTGTTTAGGTTTAGTTAATTGTTTAGGGTGAGGGTTCGTATTTTGGGCATGTTGTCTTTACACATTTACTTTGTTGTCCACTTTTTACGTTTTGTTTTAACTTAGAATCCGTGGTTGAATAGTTTAAACTTTGCTGGTCAAGTTTCGTTACTACTTTTCAGTAGAAGTAACAGGTTTCATCACAGACGTTTTACAGACAGTTTTCAGGACTAAAGGAGTGTTTGATGCTGAAAATGTAAAGTGTGTGTTGCTTTCAGTTTCAGTGATGAGAGTTTACAGTGAGGCAGCTGATGGAAACATACTCCACCTCTCCTCTGCTGTTTGCAGCCAGTGATGATGTACAGAGCAGAGGGAGTCATTTTCACTATATATAGATTTAACCACAGGAGAAGGTTGTACACACAGTTCACCAACCAGAGGGGGCCATCTTAATGGAATACTTACTTGAGTGTGTGTAATACACTGGATATACTGTATGTATGTAACCCTGACCTGAACAGTATGTTAAGAAAGGAATATGAATCTGCTTCCCAGGGCTGCATGTGGACGAAAGTCCACAGGTGACATTTGTGTGTCTTCTACACTTTAACACTAAACTGCAAACGAGTCAACTTTCAGCAAAATTCACCTTTTGAATGTAGAAACAGAGTTTTTCTTTCATACTGTTCATCCAGAGACTCTAATGTGACACACCCCTTCAGTCTGGTAGGAAACACTGGGCACTGTGTGTGTGTGTGTGTGTGTGGGTGTGGGTGTGGGTGTGTGTTGAGTGTTTGTTTGGCTGATGGAGGGTATGATGGGAAATATGAGTCACAGCTCCCTCTCTTGAGGCCGCTTCATTTCCTGGACTTGGCAGCAGCTGCTGATACTCTGCTCCTCCCACAGAGACATGAACAGAAGATTTTATTATAATGTTGATTTGATTTGACCAAACAGCAGGTAGCTGAGTGTGTTCACTGTTCACCACCATAAATGCAAGACCTCAGACATAAAGAGGGCAACAAAAGCTGCCTCAGACGACCTCTGTGACTGCTCCAACAACGCAGGAGTTTCTCCATCTGTGGTCAGACGATACTGCAGGTTTATTGCAGCCTGGGTCTGATTCTGGTTGTTCTGTCCATCGTTTCCCTCGGGAAAAACAACACTGTGCTCACCAAGTGAAATATCTGAGATCTGTCAACAGGATGGCATCAATAGGAAGAAGAATCTTGTGTAACTACAGTAACCACAGTGGGTCAAGCTGTTTTTATTTCTTGTTAGTCTGCAGTTCATCAGGCCTCTGTGACGCACGAATGGAAAGAACAATCATTTTGTTCTGTAAAGAAACTGTTGTCTTCATCACGAAATCTCTGAAGAGGAACTCGACGTGTTGTGCAACCTCATATTTTTTTAACTAACACATTCCTAATGTTTTCCCAAAGTTTACGAATAATTCTGCATGAGAGAGAAATTGTTGCAGGCTCCAGTTCACAGGAAGAAAACATCACGTTTAGGCTGAAATTTCTCATTTTATCTTATGAAATGTTCCACGACAGGTAGACAAAGACCAATATGAACTGTGTGTGTGTCTCAGGGGCGGCTAGCTAATAGTGGGCGACAGGGCGCCGTCTGCTTTGACCTATAACAGTTTATTTTACCGTTCCAAGTCTGAACGTCATTGTCCAATCAGTCAGATTGAAAGTCGCCCCCGGCGCTCCCATACACTTACATGTTCAGTGTTAGACCCTGCAATGCATTTCTATGGGCTCCGGGAGGGCGTGCCCCAACGTGCTTTCGTCATACGCACTGATGAAGTCACGTGCTCCTCTGACGATAACGCACAGCGCGCAGACGCATCTCGTTCACGTTCAAGATCAACACGGCTAGCTGCAACTCAACGGAGTAGCTCCGTCGTGTCATTGCGGGAATTACCATTCTGTCGTCGGAGCAGCCAAGATAAACTGACTATCAAAGAATTAGGACCACCCAGAGCAAGTTTAAATAACAAGCAGGAAAACCTACAGCCGCGGATTTTCACGGAGCTGGTGTGAGCGGGAAACGTGGCTACCATAATGCTAACTAGCTAACTCGCTGTTTTGCTAGCTCTACCCTCTGATTCACCCGTATGGAAACACAGACACCGACAGGCACCATCTCTCTGAGAAGGAGAGAAAACATGAAACATCGAAGATGCATATGGACAGCTGCCTGAAACTTTGGTCTTTTGGAAGAGTTAGCATCGCCACACGGTTGGATGAGAGCTACATGATAGCTGTGTGTCGTCACAACGGTGAGGTGAGTAAAAGCCGCCATATTCTAGGCCGCCATGTTGTCTGTGTCAGATTCTGTGGCTGTTTGAGTTAGCCTCGGAGAGAGACAGAGTTAGCCTCGGAGAGGGAGAGAGAGTTAGCCTCGGAGAGAGAGAGAGTTAGCCTCGGAGGCAGCGATGAAACCGAGGGGTCCAGCAACCGCGGGATTTTTCGCGGACTGGTCGATTTAGTGGCGTCGCTAGACGCGGTGTTTGAAGAGCACTTAGAAACGGCCTGTTATTGATCTCTGTAAATGCTGAATTGTAAATAGTTGTATTGATTGAACATTGCCAGCTGAATATCGCTGTATATACTGAATATGCTCTGTGATGGTTTGATTTTAGTATAATTTGATTTGATTGTTTTTCAATATGGCATCGTTCTCTTAGGTGTATTGCCATGGTTACTGTGATGATGACTGTGTATAGAGTAAATAGTAGGTTATGCCAACATTGATTTCATTCATCGAAACAGCTGCTGCACCTAAAATAAAATGTTGTCAGATGGAGACAGTGGGATTGTTGTGATTAATTGTTAAGCAGAAAGTAGAAACGAGGCAAACCTGTAGATGACAGTGTCTGTGTTGATGGCCACAGTGGAAGTGTTTCATCGTAGAACCAAAATAATTGTACTCAAGAAAAAAAACTTGATGTAGCTATACAAACATATTGCACAGTATGTACAATTCATGTCTGATGCTGCCATCTAGCTAGTGGTTGAATAGGAGAAGTGACCTGGAAAACCAAATTATACAAAGCAATGTAACATTGAAAAGTAACTTTGGTTATTTTACCCATTGAACGGGTCATCTTAGCCATCATCGCAACAATTACCCCCCCCCCCCCCGAGAATTTTGTCAAGAGCCGCCGCGGGTGTGTGTGAGAGAGAGAGATGAGGGGCTGGGTTATCTTCAGGCTCCATGGAAACAGGATCAAACACGGAAGTCCTCCGTCCAGTCCTCTGCAGGTAAACAACACAACAAACCTTTGATTACACCTGTTAATTTAACTTAAACTGCTTCAATTAAAATGTTACTGTCGTGAGAAGATCCGACGACTTTTGCTGTGCGTCTCTTTTCCGGTCACGGCTCAGGTTCATCTCGTAAACAGTCAACAAACGGCTGATTAACGGATTAACGTGTTTCCGGTCACGGTTTCCTCCCGTGACCTTCGTCTGCTCTCTGTTCAGCGAACGACTGATCAATAAAACCTTCACTTTCCACATGTTTCCATTGTCGGACAGAAGCGCGTCAAGTTCCGTGAGATAAAACCTTTGAGCATCCGGTTGTACGCGCAAATTAAATCCCACTTAAATAAAATTACTTCAGTTTCATTTATCAAAAGTAACTGTGATTTTTCTTTGACATCTTTGTTTTATCATTACACTGTTAATCCTTAGTCATCAGTGCTTAAGTTCATTATATTTTACAAGAGTAAAATCCTGTGTGTGAACAGTAACTCCTGTAGGAGGAGAAGAGGAAATGAAAAGAGGTGAAAGTACCTCTGATTTGAAGTAAATATATTTACTTTTTACTGACTTTACTTTTCATCACTGGTCTGGAACAAATTCACCTGCTGTGAGGCCTGAGAGGTTACCATCGGCCCCTTGGTGGCTGTTTTTGGGTTTTTGAACTATTTGTGGACTCTTGTTTGTCTTTGGTTTGAACTCGTGCTCACGATCAGCATCAGGTCATGAACCTGTTTATTAATAATTGTCACATTGTCTTTCTCAGAGAGTCTGTCCGTGGTCCTCAGGTGTGCTGACAGGATGCCCAGGTTTCAGGAGGTGGCGTCGGGTCAGGCAGTGCCTCCTGGAGGCGGTGGTCTGGTTGCTAAGCGATACAGCGTCCTGCAGAGTCTGGGCAGAGGAAGTTTTGGCTCGGTTTATCTGGTTCAGGACACCAGAGCTACAGACGGAGAGCAGCTGTGAGTAGATTCAACACTTCAGCACCTCACGGCTGATGCTCTGTACTTTCTGTTAATGCTCATCAACTGTTGGAGGCTGAACGGATCGTTGTGTTTCTTATCCATCCTCATATAAATGAACAAAAATATGACAGAGACAAACAATCAGGAAAAAAACTGACAGAGGGACTTTACATGTCACTGACCTGACAGGGTGACGTGACTAAAACCTTCATCATGATTCAGAAGCAGAGTCAGTTCTGCAAAGGGTCAGTAGATGGCAGCGTTGAACCATCACAGCACACACACACACACACACAGTGGACTGTACATGCAGTGTGTGGAAGAACTCCGCTCACAGCTGATCTGAGTTCAGTGAAGCACAGGGTGCAGGACAGATGGAAGCAGACGTCTTCAGGTTCACACTCGTCCCTTCAGAATAAAACGAAAGCAAACATTCAGAGGAGAGTCAGTGTGTGTGGACGCAGCGTTGGACTCAATGCTCCAACATATGAACAGTTTCTACCACACCATCCATCAGACCAGGCCACATCTTCACCTGTCCAGGTTTGGTGAGCCTGTGTCCACTGCAGCCTCAGGTCTCTGGTCTTGGCTGACAGGACTGGACCCTGATGTGGTCTCTGCTGGTGTAGTCCATTGTCCTCAGGGTTGGACGTGCTCTGATGAAGGTACAGAGATACAGATACACTACAGAGCCTATGCTGTGTATGTTCAGGTGTCCACATACCTTTGGCCATGTGTATTAAGATATTCTCACACATGTTGAAGCTCATGTGTGTCTCTGGTATTTTCCTGCTCTTTGATGCTGTGGTGCTCCTTGTTCTGCTCAGAATGAGCAGCTCGTCCTCCTCATTATCTCCTTCAAGTCTCTCTGATCGAACCTCCTGCTGCAGCCTCTGATCATCTTCTGCTCTTGGACGTTGTCAGGCGTCCTTGACGTTTAGCTGACAGGGCAAAGGGTTTGGCGTCAAGGACACCTGGAGAGGACAGACTGCTGTGTCCTGCCCCCAAAGCCTTCAGCGTTCAATAGATAAGAAATGACCGTACCTCAGCTCCAGTCCAATCGTGGCTGAGCCAGCAGGTAGCAGCACTGACGACTGACGGCTCCGTGCACGTCCCCTCTGACTGTGGAGGATCGGAGAGTGAGGTGATTATTGTCATTCCTGTTAAATTCTGTCAGATTGTTTTCAGCTGGGTCACAGGTGTGTGCCCGACTCTGCCCTTTAATGTTGAAAAATCCAGCCGGGCTTCATGTCTTCGCCGATGCCTGCACTTCTGATGTCTTTGTCTCTTTGCATATCCTGCGCACAGCTGCACATCTGGATGTCTGACTGACAGAGCTTGGCCTCCGTTTGCGTGAGTCTTGTCAGCTTGTTTCATTAATGCTCTGTGTGCTCTGATATCACATACGTGTCTGAAACATGATGGCACAGGACAGTTTACAATGGGAATCTAGTCGCCATCCCTCAATAAAAAGTCTGTGAAGTTGAGCTTCAGTGTGTTGCTAAAGGGCACGCAGTCAGAACAGGCTGCAGCTGAAGACTGCAGACAGAAGCAGACCCTGAGGAGTCTTTGTGCTGTCAGGAAACAGATGGTGAGTTGGTGTTTAGAGTCGTCATCTCTGCCCTTTCACCATCTGACAGCTCTCACCCTCCTCCTCCCCTCCCCTCCCCCGGCTCTTCCCTCAGTGCCCCCATCAGTGTGTCAGCGTTCGCTCATACATCTCTGCCTCAGAACCTGAACTTCCTAACTTTTTCCTTTTTGTCGATGTCAAGTTGACCTCAGACGTGGGGGAGCTCCTTCTCTCACCTGACAGGGTCCGAAACTCATCCTGCTGAAAACACAGAGCAGCAGAGGCTGTAGAGAGCGAGAGGAAAACACCAGAGCTGCAGGTCTGTATTCAGGTTTCTGATGTGCCGTGACCCCCGGCCGTCCGTCGGGATGCGGTATCCATGGCGACAGGAGAGCAACGCCTGTTGACTTTCATCTGAGTTTGTTGGTGAGTCGACGAAACTCGCAGACGGAGCTTTGTGAGGATTTCAACACTCCGACAGAGACAGGAAGTCTCTTCTTCTTCACTGCTCCTGAGAGAGGAGGACTTATGAAGGCAAAACAGCAGGATTGATTGACAGCTTTCTTTTGTTGAAATGATCAGCTGATGTATCCTGGTCTAAATTCTTTGATTATCAGAGTCTGGCCTCTGAGGCTCCTCCAGCCTGTGGTTCTGGTTCTTGACTCTGTCCAAATCTAAAGACCTGAACTTTTCACTCTCAGTGAGTCTGACTGGGATTTTCTTCTTAGTAATCAGTTTGTTGTTCTGTGTGTCGGCAGCTGTGTGACCGATCTGTGACCGAGCCGATCAGCCTTCCAGTCGACCTCTGTCGCCTCCGTCGGCCTGTTTGCACCTGTCGGAGAACAGAGTGAACAGAGGAGACGGCTGAGGCAGCCGCAAAGCCTGCTGGGATGCAGACGGTTGATTTGCTTAAAGCTGAACTATCCTGTTCTGTTTGAGGCGAGTCGGGCCGATGGCGGCTGAGCGTCAGCAGACTCAGACCAGTTCTGGACCTGTTGGACCACATGTGAGTCAGATTCGCCCAAATATGTCAAATCCAGTTTTTTGTGGCTGAAATCTGCTCCAGTGACGTGGAACTGGTTATTCCTGACACAGCATCCATCGTGAGGCTAATGATTCAGGATCAATGATCTGATCAGAGATCAGTCACAGTGTGAAATCAGAACTTTAAGTTCATGGTGCTGATGATGACACACCGTCCCACCTGTGGGACACTTTGGCCTTGGTCCTGTTGCAGGTGGTTTTGGTCTGATCCGGATTCATTCCCTCTCTGTTTCCTCCTGTTTGATTGATAAGAACTACAGCGAGCAGCTGTTTGATCAGATTACTGAGCTTTTTAAAAAAGAAGCGAGTTATTCGTGAGGTGTTTTTAAAGGTTTGTGTCCTCAGTGGGAACCAGTGGGTTCGGAGCTGCATCGCTCAGAAACCCGCCCCCTCAGAGATGGATGTGAGTTTTCACAAACTGTCAGTGTGCTGCTGTGATCCTCTGCTGAGTGATCGATCAGGGCGCTCACAGCTCTGACACTCGCCCACCTGCACCCTGCTGACACCTCACATTTTTACTTCCTGCTGTGTCACTGTGGGGGGGCGCTGATGTGTTCACTTCCTGTACGGCAGAGCTTGGAGGCACATGAAACAATCCATCTGACTGAGTATTGACACCAGCTCCGACAGAATACGGAGCTGTGAAGTCTCCAATGGAGCTGCCATCGACTCCCAGAGAGACACAGAGTCTGGAGGACGCTGAGACGCACGTCTTTATCTCCCCCACCTCCCCTGTTATCCTCTAATTGTGATGTTAGAGTGGGTGAGTCAGAGGGAGGAGTGACACCTCCTGCTGCTGGACTGACAGCCTGCGGAGACACGTACAAATTGTTTTCTTCCCCTCGTTTAGTTGTTTTTATCTGATTAGTTTCACTCAGATCGTCACTGTGAGCCCTGCTGGTTTCCCTGCAGCCGTCTGACCAGGCTAATGCTCACCTGAGAGACAGGTGAGCACAGGTCAGAGGCCTGATCAGAGGCTGAAGGCAGACCTTATTTGATAGTGGGTCTCATGGTTTTGCTTAAAAAGCTCAATTCTGTTTATCATCTCTCAAAATCTGCTCGTGTTATTTGAGGGTCATCACCTGAAGTTAATGTCACCAGAGCCTGTCAGACATTAGCTGTGCAGCTGCATCATAATCACAGGTGTTTCTCTTATTTTGTCCACCCTGTTTATATCAGTGAGAGAAGGCTGAACACTGATCAGAGCAACAGGAGGAAACAGGCACTGCGTTGGGGACTATTTTCAGCAGCGGATTAATCCACACTTGGTGCTGTGGTGAGTGTTTGTGGCAGCAGGACTGTGTGTGTGTGTGTGTGTGTGTGTGTGTGTGTGTGTGTGTGTGTGTGCGTGTGCGTGTGTGTGTGCGTGTGTGTGTGTGTGTGTGCGTTAATGGACTGCCTGTGTCTGTGCTGTGTAAGTTCAAACAAAGGTAAACCTCGGCTGCAGGTGTGTGATGGGCGGTGACACGTTACACTGACTAAGAGAACAGAGCACGCTGCACCTGTCCTCACGTCAGATCCAGGATTTACTGACGTAGAGGAGACACAGGCTGATACAGGAGAAAGAAACGACCATGGAAGCGCAGGAGAGTCAGAGGAGCTCACAAATTCAAATAAAAAACATCATCACTGAAGCTTTAAATCAGTCGATCGAATAAAATAAGATGAAACTACGTCGGAAAAAAACACAATGACATCATCAACCATTAATTACACAACATGAAGACTGTGCAGACTCATACATCCTGTGTGTGTGTGTCCTTCCTGTGTGCTTGTTGTAAATGACTTATCGTTATTATAATTCTCATCGTTATCATCCGTATTTTTCTTCTTTATAATTTTCCCTCTTCTTTCTTTTCTTCTTCATCTCGGTGTAAAGTGCTTTCTGTTTTCCTCTCAGTGAAAAACATCCTTTCCTGTGACATAACTCCTGAGACAGTGAGCTGCTTCGGTCCTTCAGTTCCCACAGGGACGGGTTCTTCCTCCATCCACTGTGTTCTGATGCCAGTCTCTCTCAGCTGTGTGTGGTAGGCTCTGTGTAAACCCTCTGTTCAGTGTCTCTGTGGCTGATGGTCCATGTCCTCCTCAGACGGAGGACATGGACCCGGGTCCTGATGGACCCGATGCTTCCGGCCTCCTGGTTTGCGGCTCAGACTCGGAGCTGTTGACAGCCCAGCTTGTGTTTTTCTGCTCTCAGCCCGGCAGACAGAGGAGCTCGGAAACATCTCGGCTTTAATCAGAGTGTCACACTTCAAACAGACTTTCACCGTAGTTGCATAGCAACAGAGAGTCGGCGCTCCTGGCTCGGTGAAGAGCTTCACACCAGAAAGAAAGAAAGGAAAGAGAAAGCCCACTCAGTGCAGGTCGGAGGGAGGAGTGAATGAACTGAATGAAATGAATTTTTAGCTGCAGATTCTAAATTCAGGCTGTAAATTTGATTTCCCAGCAGCCTTTTGGCTTCAGCAAAGAATCAGAGCTGCTAATGGACTCTAAGAAATATACAGACAAATAAATAAAAGCAGACTTTATATATTTTATAAAAGAAAAGTTTGCTTTTTTTTAGCTTTTCACTGGTAACGATGGAGAGTCTAAAGCTAAACTTTCCTTTAACAGTGACTGAAATTACAATATACACCTCAGTGACATATCAGCAGGGAAACATCCACTGTTCTCTGTCCTCAGAGGAAAACCAGAGCCTCCATTTCACCTGCTGACCTGCTCACCAATTTAATGTGGGGTGGGGGGGGGGGGGGGGGGTCACTGTGTGAGGAGCAGCTGATTAACTCCCTGAGGAGGAGGTTTGATACCACACTGCTCCATTGTTCCTCTTTTAGCATCGGGCCTGCATTAGCAGTCTGCTCTGTGGGGATCAGACGAGCTAAGTTTACATCTGATAACTCTGAGTGGACGTTGGTTCAACTGCTTGATCCTGTGTTTTTTACCTATCAGCCCAGTAATGTGTGAAAAAGATGCACATAAAAGTCCGTGCAGATCTGTGCAGAGGAAGCTCTGAGGCAGGGTTAAATCACAGGAGGAGGAGGAGGAGGAGTGTCCAGCCTTCATCGCCGGGTGTCTGCAGGTCTGACGGCTCTGCATTCAGTTTCTGCACAAATATAATGTTAAGGCTTGAGGGTTTTGAACTTAATGTCAACAAGATGTTAAGATTTCTAATACAACGCGGTTGGACGTTGAAAAAGTTATGAGGCGACACCTGAAGCATCTAAAGAAAACCTCTGTCTCTTCCAGGAAGGTGTTGAAGCAGATTCCTCTGGGCGACCTTCGACCTGATGAGACGGTCCGAGCTACGCAGGAAGCCCAGCTGCTGTCTCAGCTGCACCACCCGGCCATCCTCACCTTCTACCACAGCTTCCTGGAGAGAGACGCCTTCTGCATCGTCACAGAGTACTGCCAGGTAACAACAGCAACGAGCTCTGTTCTCAGATATCAGCTTCACAGCTTCTCCTCAGCTTCGTCTGTGTGTTTCTGAGGAACACCTTTCAACAAGTTCAGCTGCTGATCTGACCAAACTCTGGTGACAGATCTTCTGTCCAACGATGGCTCAGTTAAAGTGTTCAGGACCCGTCGTCTCTGCCATGAGCTGATTTTTGTTTCAGCCAGTGAGAACAGCAGATGTCCAACACTTAGCTGGCTGCTAAACACAGTCTGTTACAAACTGTGTGTCAGGCAGGCTGAGTGCTGAGTGCGAGGCCGAATCCAAGTGTCTCTGCACTCACAGGTCACTTCCCCAGGAAGTCTGTGAGTCCTGAGGTCTGCCCACAACCACGTCTCTAGTCCACAAGGGGTCTGAAGTTGACTTCCAGGAGGTGTGCTTGGGATGCAGACGTCACCAGACTTTGCTCTGACCCACGACACCTTCCTCCCGTGGTCCAGCAGACTTGACGAGGAACACGTCCCCGTTCCTGTGGCTGTGCGAGGTCTGAGTCCACAGCTCCGGAGTTCGGAGGTTCAGACTCGGCCTTGAAGAGCTGAAGTGTGTTGAGCTGCAGTTCCTCTAATGTCCTCTAGATGCTGCAGTGATCAAACTGTGACTGCACCGAAGTGAATGAGAAAACCAACAACTCGTCTCGTCACAACAGGTTTTACTCAAGTTCACCTCTGACCCTTATTTACTGCACCTGTAGCACAGCGAGGCGAGTTCTAGCTTAGACGAGCGCGTGACAGCAACAGCTGAGTTCATAGGTAACGATGAGGACAGTTTCTGTGCAAAGCCTCACTGTCCTCAGGTCTAATATCAGTGTGTACTGGGTGAGTGGCTGCATGGAACTGAACCACGATGTGGATATATGACTTTACTCTCTGTGTGTGTGTGTGTGTGTGTGTGTTTGTGTGTGTGTGTTGTAATGTATTGATTTTCAGTGAATTCAAAGCGACAACTGAAATTTGTCAGAACTCGGAGCCCAAAGACACTAAAGCTTCAGATTCACAGCAGATACAAGTCAGACCTGTGAACGCCCCCCCACCCCTGCAGCCCCCCACCCCCCGCCACCCCCCTCTCACCCCCGTCACCCCCACCACCCCCCATCACACTCTCACTCGGCTCAGTTTTTCTTCTTTCTCCTCATTTTTCAAAAATGCCTCTGTTTTTTTCAGTACGTGAGCTAAAAGAGAAAATGAGGCAATAATATGAAAGTGAGCCCCCCCCTGCCCCCCGCCCCCCCCGTGTTTCCATCTTTTCATTATATTTCTCTCTTCACCTCTGCTGTCTTGATTACAGCAGGTACAGAACAGTCTTCAGCCTTTTCCTCTGCACTAATGAATCTCACACTGCCTTCTCGCTTCTCTCTCCCTCCCACACATGGTGTATTCTCCTCCAACACGTCATCTGATGGAGAGACCCCCTCGTTATCCAGCTCTCCTCCCCCCGGCAGCACCGCTCCACCCCCCTCTCAGTGAGACTCTGAAGCTCCAACATCGCCTGAAGCTTTAATTCCCCCTCTCCCACCCCCACTCTTCACAAAGCTTTTTTTCTCTGCTGGTAACTGGATGGCTTTCACACACACACACACACACCAGTGTACACACACACAGACACACAGACACACAGGCATTTACCACCAACAGCAGTTGCACAAACAGATTTTTCATGCAGTTCGACCTTTAAGGACCTGTTGGACATGAAGACAGTCCACACACACGCTGAAACATGAACTCAGAGACTGTCCAATCAAACCGCCCGTGCACTCAAAGACCCTCAGAGCTGTTGTTTCTAGTCAGACCATTACCCACAATCCCCAGCAGAGCTGTGGAGGACTTGAGGGTTTCACTGCAGCTTATTAAACTGAACAGAAACTTCAGATCTGTGATCGTGAAGAAAACAAAGTGCAGCAGGCAGATGCTCTTTTCTTAATGATGAGATTTGAAATGGCTTTAATCTGTGTAGCAGCTTTTAAAGGGACGTTCCAACGTGCTGTACGAAGACACAGGAAGTCTCGTCAGTCTGGTTCTACATCTTTGACAAACTCATGTCAGATTTGTTCAGAGGGTCGAATAAGTCCGGTGTTGTGACGTCTGTCACCAAGCCGAGCCGGTCAGAGACGAAGAACAAGGACACGATGGATGAGATGTCCCTGCAGAGGAGCTGTATCACGTCTTCGGTCAAAACATTCCTCTGATGGACACGACCAGTGTTCAGGTCCCTGCTCCTCACAGCCACCTCTGTCTCAGACCTGCCTCACCCCTCTGTTTGGCTTCCTCCCTCTCTCCCCTCCAGGATCGGGATCTGGACTGTAAGCTGGAGGAGGTGAGACGAGCTGGGCGACGCCTCCCTGAAATCCAGGTCATTGATTGGCTTGTGCAGCTGCTGCTCGGCCTTCACTACATGCATGATAGGTGGGGGATATAATCACCATGGCAACATGCACCCCCCCCCCCCCCCCCCATCCTCTTCCTTCTCTGTG
>NC_054401.1:522500-567500 GCF_017976425.1 Toxotes jaculatrix | reverse complement strand
ATATTATTGTCGTACAGTTTGTAATAAATCATGGCTGCAGGGTGGATGCTCCTCTGTGTGTGTGTGTGCAGGGCACCTGAAGAGAGATAACGTTTGAGTTTTTATGGACTCGGTTGCCATGGTTTCCACTGAAATATCATTATGCTGATGGGTTTCCATACTGCACCGCGGCACTATGGGATATTACAGAGGAGACATCTGCTCTGTGAAGATCCTCGTGTGTGCGTTCCGATGCCACTGATCAGATTTTCCTGTTGTCTTTGTTTCTGCAGAAGATGAAGGACAGGTTTGTGTTTGTGTCGTCAGGAGCGGAGAAAGATGCTGAGCTCATCGCCAAGAACATGTGAGACTCCCCCTCTTCCTCCCTGTCTCCTCCTTCCTCCTCTTTTTCTCCTGCTTCTTCATGTCCTCGTCCATGAGCCTGGTCTCTGGTCTGACGGCCCTGTGTTGTGTGTGTCCTCCATCCGCCCCAAACGTGTCCCGGAGACTCTGCTGCTGTTAATAAGCGTAGCTTCATTTCTTTAAAATGACCGAAACACGTCAGCAGTATCTGATGGGTTTCCTGGGAGACGGCGTTTGAGCCATGTCAGATGACAGTTGGTCACTCGGTCACGGTGTTGTCATGGCGATGGACAGGTCTTAGTGAAGAGATCAGCCAGGTGAGCAGTGACGCCTTCACCTGAGAGTCAGACAGAGTTGGCCTTCAGAGGGAGGAGAGATGTCTCTTCATCCACCTTCATCTCTCCCCTCATCATCCTCCTCACACTCTTTTCTCTGCTTCCCTTCTTCCTCCCTGCCCCCTCTTCCCTCTTGTTCTCTCATGATTATGTATTTTCTGTTCATCCTCCTCTTCTTCGTTTCTCCACTCCTTCCTTCCTCCTCCCCTCATTCCTGTTTCTTGATCCCATTTTTCCACCTGCTCCTTTATTTCCTTCTGCTCTTTTTCCTCCTGTCGTCTGTTTATCTGCTGCCTCCTCAGCCAGTTCCTCCTCCTCTTTGTCAGGCTGCCTTGCCTCAGCACTCTTAAACACACACACACAACAACACAAACACACACACACACACACACTCTCTCTCTCTCTCTTCAGTGAGTAGCTGCTATAATTAGAGTAGCGAGAGTAGAGCTGTGTTCAAGTGTTAACCAGCATGGTGTGTGTGTGTGTGTGTGTGTGTGTGTGTGTGTGTGTGTGTGTGTGTGTGTGTGAGGACACACCACTCGCTGTCAGATAATCCATCCTCATTACTCTGCACACACACACTCACACACACATCAGTTCAGACAGGTCAGTTTTAACAATGCTGAGGTTGGACAGCTCCTCTGCGATGGTGGGAGGCCACGGAGGAGTCGTAGTTAGGAGGAGTGGAAGAAGAAGGAGTCAGTGGTCTGATTGAACAGTCCCAGGTGATTGACAGGTGTGTGGTTGCCTGCAGGCAGACGAAGGTTCACCTGCAGACGCTGAGGGAGAGGTCACAGGTGGAGAAGATGACGCCCAGAGAGAGAATGAGGCTCCGCAAACTGCAGGCTGCTGACGAGAAGGCCAGGAGACTCAGGTAACACACACACACACACTCACACACACACACTCACTCACACACACACACACACACACACACACACACTCACTCACACGCCTGCTGTTCTACGTCCATCTTCACCAACCATTGTCTTCCTCTGACGTCGCTGGCAAACCAGTGACCTTCTGTGTGTGTGGGACGTCTCAGTGAAGCAGGTAGAGTGACAGTCCAGACCGATCAGACACACCTGGTTCGGTTCCTCGGAGACGTCGTGTTAATCGAGTTTCATGGTGGCGAGCGGCTGCTCTGAATCGACTCAGATCCACATCCACAGCTGACTGAGTCAGACAGTGATCACATCAGCTGCACGGTGTGGATCTGTGCCCGCTCACAGTCTGTTCCTGCAGGTGCTCTGACAGACTGTAAACTGCTCCAACACAGACGGCGGCTGACAGAGGAAATAAAAGGCTCAAATGCGGAGACTGTAAACATGAACACTCAGGACGCTTCCTGTCCAACCGGCTCGACACGGTCACCTGCTGTTCTTTACACTGAGAGACCGGGACAGACGTCAGGGACGTGCTGAGACAGCTGCCGGTGCTCTAAATGAAACCTGGGCTCCTGTACCCAGCTGCTGGCACATTTCATCTATCAGAACATCTCTGATGATGGCACATCCATCAGTTTGCAGGTGAGCTGCTGCAGATACACCAACATGCTCTCAGGTCATCGCTCTCCCTTCCTGCCTCTTTCTGTCTCTACAGGAAACTGGCCGAGGAGAAATACGAGGAGGTCCACAGCCGCAGGAGGGAGCTGAGGAGCCGCCATTTTGAAAAAGTCAGTGTGGACGTTCTAAATGTAAGAAAATACCAACGCAGACAGATAAAGTTAAATTAGCTTCAGTCATCTGTTTTTGACAGACCTTTGATTTCTGCTGAGTGGATCTTCACTGGTTAGTGAACCTGCTCTGAATATTTTCCACTTTAAACTCAGTGTCTCTGAGTCTGGATGTTTGTGTGAGGTGAACTCAGAGTTTCAATCTAAAGAAGTCGATTAGCTCTTTTCCTCCAACCAACAGGAGAGCAGAGAGGACGGGGCCTGTCAGACTCTGCCAATCAGCAGCCGCGATCACCGGTCAGCAGGACGGTCGCAGCCAATCGAGAGGCAGGACGAGTCGGAACCAGAGCCGCACGGTGAGGAATCAATGTGTTCACCATCACCACGTCCACTGTCACCGTGTTCATCTCAGACACGATTCCTGATTCAGAAGAGAGGGATGCTGGGTAACTGGCCTTTGTCCTTTACGTTTGGTTTCCACGTGATTCATCAGGAATAATACTCGTTAGTTTTCCACCTGCTTTTTCAAACTGCACATAAAAAAGGAGTATTACAAATAATTGGTGGAAACTTTGTTCTTCGTCCTCCTCTGCTGCTAATTTCTTGACAAAGCTGCTTATGATTAGTTTTATATTTAACAAGACTCTGGAAGACGTATCATGAAAGACACTGGATTTCTGAGTGTGTCCACAGACCCCGGCTGCTGAATAATGACCTTTATTTTTGGTCAGACTTTCATCAGACGACTCGTCACCTTTTCCAAACTGTCAGCGTCTTCAGGGTCTGACGGCTCCGACTGAGCAGACAGGAGACTCGTCCCTCAGCCTGACTGTAAAAGCCTCAGTGGTTCAGGACTGTCAGCCTCACCTGAAACACCTGAGCCTGGGTGTGAATGACGTGAGACGCTCGAGTCTCACAGAGACATTCAAACCTTAAAACAGTCTCGGTCATATTTCAGATTCTCCCTCTGGAGAAGTGGGAGATTTAAGATGGATTTCATCACTTCATCGATGAATTTATGAAAACAAGCAGTGATGAAGACCTCTGTCTGATCCCAGCCGTGTGATTGGCTGATAGAGGATGAGACCGTCAGACCTCAGGGACATGAATTAAACATCGTCTGTCTTTAAAACTCTCAGAGCTCATTAGCAGGAATAATTATCCAGACACAGCGTCTGTTAAAACTAACTGAAGACTCAGAGTCTGTCCATCAGCTCCGTCCTCACTCTTTCACTCAGATGTGGCCTCTGTTGTGTGTGTTAGTGTGTGTGTAGAGTCCTCAGCTGTGGACAGGGAATCCTGGACTCCCGGAGTCCTCAGACCTGTGGATGGAACTGAAGATCAGTTCTCACTGAGCAGATGAGACATGATGCTCAGACACCAGCTGATATTTTCATGTTTTCCACAGACTGTGAGACACGTTCTGTCCTCAGGATTCACAGACTTTCACTGTGAAAACACGATGCCAGATGTTATCAGGCTGAACTGAACTCACCTGTTCACCTGTGTGCTCAGGTATCCCAGAGGACCCTCAGGCGGCAGAGGTTTACTATAACCAGGACGGATTTGACTCGTGTTCAGAGGACGAGGAGACAGACACACCTGCGGAGACACTGTACCTGTCGGACCCACAGGTGAGTGTGTCTGATGTTGTTGTCTGTTTTCCAAAGAATCTTTCTTCTCTCTCATTTTGAATTATGCAAAAAAATCTGAGTTTAAACTGAAGCTTCTTTTTATATGTGGACCATCATGTTAAAGTGTTGATACTGTTTCAGCACTGACTCACTCTGAATGGTTGGCTTATTAAGATCACTAAAAACTGAACACACACACACACATGCACACACACACACACACACACACACACACACACACACACGCACACACGCACACACGCACACACGCACACACACACGCACACACGCACGTGGAGCACGATGTGAGAAGAAAGACGACATATTGTGTTTGCTCATCTTCATTATCATCCAGTGCAGAAAAAGCCAAATATTATGATGTTTAGTTCCTTAATTATGGCAGCAGAGCCGTGTGTGTGTGTGTGTGTGTGTGTGTGTGTGTGTGTGTGTGTGTGTGTGTGTGTGTGTGTGTGTGTGTGTGTGTGTGTGTGTGTGTGCGCGCAGGCTGTGCAGCAGCTTTGATTTCAGCTGGTTTTGTGTGTTTTAATGTGACGAACGCTTCGTTTGTTTTTGGGCTTAAATTGTGATTCTCACACACTGAGCTGAGCCCAGTAAAACCTCTAATTAGAGACGTACACACACACAGAGACACAGACACACACACACACAAGGACAGGGCGTCCTGCACGTTATTAGCAGCTTATGATTCATAAAATTGCATTTGTGCCTTTTTCCTCGTCTGACTGTTAATAATTTAATTTTCAGTCCTGCTGCGTTTTTAAAATCAAAGTTCATGAAGCTCGAGTTCAGATGTGGAAAATAATAACGTGGAGCAGTTAACATGTTAAACACGTTAAACATGTTAAACACGTTAAAGCTGCTGCAGACGGAGCCCCTGAGGGCGCCTTCCGAATCTCTGTCAAATAGATTTTCATGTCTAATTCAGTTTGGTCTCAGGACCTGATTGATCACTGATTGATCACTGATTGATTGGCTGTTTAATCGGCTGATTTGAACAGATGTGGGATCAGCTTCTGATTCTAACCTGAGCCCTGAAGCCAGGACTGAACCCTCAGAGAAGACATGTCCTCGCCCTGAAAGGGTTATACCTCAAACCAGTCCCCACAAAGATAGAAGTACACACACACGCACACACACACACACACACACACACACACACACACACTATAGCTAAAGGACGAGTCAGATCCCATTTTTCAGTAAACAGGAGCTCTGCATCTGGGGACAATTACAGACAATTTATAACATTGGACCGAGGGGACAAGTCCAATATACTGTCTACAGGGAGAGAGAGACAGAGGGAGAAAGAGAGGGGCAGAGAGAGAGAGAGAGAGGTTTTGAGGACCAGCAGCCAATTTGTGGTTGAGCTTCAGAGGCAGTGGGAGGCAGAGAGAGATTAAACCTATTTGTCACTGCTGATGGTGACGACAGGAAAAACGAGGAGAGGAGAGAAACTGGAGAGAGAACAGGAAGTTAAAGCCTCCAACACCGAGACTTCATCTCTGTGCAGAGAACATGATGAATCAAAATATCCAAATATTAGCAGATCATCTGTCGATCAGCTCATTGATTAATTTGAACCCTGCAAACGAAGCCACAGGACACCGGGATCTCTTCAGGTGGAGGAACAACTCTTCCCGGAGGAAGCGGTTCATCCTCTGAGGAGCAGGGATGAGCTCAGCACACGTCCTCAGCTGTTTGTCAGCTGCTGTTTCACATCAACACAAATGAAAATCATAAATGTGTGTGAATGATGGACTGCAGCACTGTGACCTCCCTCTCACTTACTGCAGGCTTTACTGCCATAGATAATGAAAACTAATATTTACTGTTGGTTCATCCAGACTGATTCAGGCTGAGTCTCAGTGGGAGCAGCTTCACCTCTCAGCAGCAGCAGGGTAAAATACCTCCACGGCTCCTCTGCTCCTCCTCTCCCTCAGGACTTTATCCTGCTGCAGGAGCTGAATGTGTTTCCATTACACCACATTCAGGGACAGTCTCAGAGCCTGAGGACGGTTCTACTGCCCCACAACACAGTGGAGACGTGACGGGAGACGTCACGTGATCGAGAGCGTTTGGATGTAAATGTACAGTTTGTATCCTGGTGACAAACCTGAGAGCAGAGCTCTGTGTTACTCTGTGGCTGTGGTGCTGTCGCTGAGCTGTGGTTTAGCTGTTGACTCAGACTCTTCTAACAGCAGAACTTCATTCAGATTTCTCCCGTTTTTAAGTGTCAGTCGGGCTCAGTTCTGTGTGAAGCGCTGTGAGAGAGGACAGGAATCATGTCCTCTGCATGATTCCCTCCGGAGCAGCGATCGTCTGAACGAGTGTTTACTGCTCGTTAAATCATTCGAATGTCTCTCATTGGACTGTGAGTCACACGCCTCACCTCTGAGCTTCACTGCTCTGTTTCACAGAAATGACTGAAGGGAGGCTGTGGAACGACATGCTAACACACTGAGGGGTCACAGCCGAGTACACTCAGTGTTTTTGCATTATGGCTGATCCAATAATGTAAATGTGACTGTGATATTTTCCTCTGAGGAAATGAAAAGCACAGGAAATCAGACGAGACGATCCATCTGTCCGCAAAAGAAAACCAAGCTTTTCATCTTCTCTGCTCCACAAAGTCAGATGGATCCAGCTTGAAGGCTGAAGAGCTTCATGTTCCTGTCGTCAGATTCAGACAGAATCCGGCTTCAAACCAGCTGAGCAGCGACAGCAAACACGTTCTGTACAAAGCTTCAGTGACTGGATCCTGATCAGAGACAGACATCTGGATTCTGTCCCACAGTACTGCTGAAACCAGCTGGAAATACCAGAGGCAGTTTAAAGAACCTTCATTATTATTACACTGTTATTTTTAACATGGAGAAAATATCATTGATGATTTGGTTCTTGTTCCTCCTCAGGTCAGTGAGCTGGAGGCCATGATGAAGCACATGCAGAAAGTTCTGGAAGGGGACTTGAGTGGTGAGTCTGCCCCCCCCCCCCCCCCCCCCCCCCCCCCCATCACGACTCTCCTCCTCCCCTCCCCCTCCTCTCTTGACCTGGTTCAGTCACAGTCTCACTCCACTGATCTCACACACACACACACACACTCACACACAGCTGAACAGTTCAGATGAACTTCTCACTTCCTGTCAGACACAGTGAGACAGAACACAGAGAAACAGTCAGTGAACAGCTGAACAGGTTGGAATGAAATATCATCATCTGCTTCCAAATCACACAAATACTCCAACATGCTGAATCCATGTTATCTCCACGGATCACAGTGGAGCTCAGCACATGGAGCGGCCTGTGGTGGAATTAGAAAACCAGGACATGATGCTGAATTAATGGAGATGAAAGGTGAACATGCAGGAAGTTCTGGAGGAAATTAGACATACAGGCCGGGTCTCTCTGCAGGTGAAGCTGTCGCTCTGCAGAAAACATGCGGCTCATTTATTCTCCTTTATGTGTCGATGCAGATCAGAGCAGACGTCTGAAACATGTCGGCGTCGACACTTAAATTCAAATTGTTGTTTTTTAAATTCGTATAATAAAGAAGATCTGACAGAACGTCACACTGAGCGCTTGAATATGAATGAGAACGTGTTTGTGTGTGTTTATTCATGAATACACCCGTGTGCATTCACATACTTCTACATCTATGTGCACAGTGTTCACGCGGGCTGTTGGTTGCCATGGTTACAACCAAATATCTTAACGAAAGAGCCTCAGCCGTCCTTGGCCTGGTGGGATTGTGGTCAGATGCTTTTTCCTGCTTTGCCTCGTATCTGTAGCTGTGTGAGCTGTGGTATCAATCAATCAGCAATCAATCAGTGACCAATCAGCCATCAATCAGCCATCAATCAGCCATCAATCAGCCATCAATCAGCCATCAATCAGCCATCAATCAGCCATCAATCAGTGACCAATCAGTGACCAATCAGCCATCAATCAGCCATCAATCAGCCATCAATCAGCCATCAATCAGCCATCAATCAGCCATCAATCAGTGACCAATCAGTGACCAATCAGCCATCAATCAGCCATCAATCAGCCATCAATCAGCCATCAATCAGCCATCAATCAGTGACCAATCAGTGACCAATCAGTGACCAATCAGCCATCAATCAGTGACCAATCAGTGACCAATCAGTGACCAATCAGCCATCAATCAGTGACCAATCAGTGACCAATCAGCCATCAATCAGCCATCAATCAGCGATCAGTCAGTGACCAATCAGCCATCAATCAGTGACCAATCAGCCATCAATCAGCGATCAATCAGCGATCAGTCAGTGACCAATCAGTGACCAATCAGCCATCAATCAGCCATCAATCAGTGACCAATCAACCATCAATCAGTGACCAATCAGCCATCAATCAGCGATCAATCAGCGATCAGTCAGTGACCAATCAGCCATCAATCAGTGACCAATCAGCCATCAATCAGCGATCAATCAGTGACCAATCAACCATCAATCAGTGACCAATCAGCCATCAATCAGCGATCAATCAGCGATCAGTCAGTGACCAATCAGCCATCAATCAGTGACCAATCAGCCATCAATCAGCGATCAATCAGCGATCAGTCAGTGACCAATCAGCCATCAATCAGCGATCAATCAGCGATCAATCAGCTCCTGAGACCAAACTGGATTAGACATGAAAACCCATTTGACAGAACACAAACAGTAGCAGGTGATCAGGTTTAAACTGAAGATCAGAGACTGAAGAGACGCTGAAGGAAAAACTGTGTGAGCTGAAATACTGAAAGAAGTGAAGTGTCAGTGAGACTGAGAGAACAGAGTTGAAGGAACGAAAGCTGTTTAAAAAGCAGAGCGAGAAATGAAAGCTGTTGAAGTGTTGACAGGTGGTCAGCAGTTCATCTGTCCGCCGATGTGAAAGCAGCTGAAGTGTCAGTGAAAGGAACTTCAGGTTTAACGATCCCTAAAGACCTGTGATGTCATCAGCTCGTTAACATTCAGAGCTCGTTATCATTCACAGCTCGTTACACTCAGAGTTCTTTATAATCAAGAACCTCGTTAAGATTCAAAGATTGTAAAGACTCACAACCTGTCGAGACTTAAAACGTCCCAAACGTCTCGTGTGAAGTTTCACCATCTTTGATTTTCATAACCCTTTCATCAGGGTTATTTTATAACTATTTGGGAAAGCCACACTGTGTGTGTCTGTGTGTGTGTCTGTGTGTGTGTCTGTGTGTGTGTGTGTGTGTCTGTGCGTGTGTGTGTCTGTGTGTGTCTGTGTGTGTGTCTGTGTGTGTCTGTCTGTGTGTGTGTCTGTGTGTGTCTGTCTGTGTGTGTGTCTGTGTGTGTGTCTGTGTGTGTCTGTCTGTGTGTGTGTGTGTGTGTGTCTGTGTGTGTGTGTGTGTGTGTCTGTGTGTGTGTGTCTGTGTGTGTGTCTGTGTGTGTGTGTGTGTGTGTCTGTGTGTGTCTGTCTGTGTGTGTGTGTGTGTGTCTGTGTGTCTGTGTGTGTGTGTCTGTGTGTGTGTCTGTGTGTGTGTGTCTGTGTGTGTGTGTGAAGCAGAGATGGAGACGTGTGGCAGCAGCAGATTAGAGTCCCATTAACACACTACGACCACCTTTCATCTGAGCCTTTGTTCTGTTTCTATCCTTAAACCAGGAGAGCCGGTGGAGCCTGAGGCCCCTCAGAGCCCCCAGGGGCCCCCGCTGATCAACGGCAGCCTGCTGGAGACCAGAATCCAACACATGAGAGAGTGAGTCTGAGAGGGGCTTTTATTTTGTAGTTTGCAGATCTCGTCCTCTGCAGTGTGTCCGAGGTCCAGGACACATCCAGGCTGTCCAGAGCCGGGTCAGAACCGGGTTCAGAGGCAGGCGTACTGAGGCAGTACATCCAGGCTCTGCTGTGGCTATGGAAGTGTGACAGAGCACATCGTACATGCAGGGAGCACAGACACACACACACACACAGACAACATTAACACAACAACAGCTCGAACACACTGCAGCTCACATTAAAGGAGACAGTTGCTGAGCAGTAAACAGCACGTTACCTGAGGAATTTACCTCCGAACAAAGCAGCTGAAATAACCTGAAACAGCTCTGATCAAATCCTCTGAGCCTCAGAATCCGCTGAGTCATGGCTCCTTTATTTTTAGCGAACCACAACTGTGTTTGTGTGACGTTGCTGAGATTGTTGAAGCCTTTGTGAAGAGTCTGCTCCGTGTGTCATGTGTGTGTGATGTATGTAGCGTCCTGTTTCGTTTGCTTGTTGTGTGTGCTGTCCTGTAGAGGTGAGAGGAGGCTCCTCTGCTGTAAACACCCACTGAGGCGTCGGCTCAGATTTCAGCTCCGTCTCTCTGATCGTCCGCGGAAAGTTTAATTTGAAAATCCAGTGATTCCAGACGAACATCCTGCCCGGAGCTGCAGCGTGTCGCCGAGCGGATCAGTGAGATAGGAACCAGATTCAGTTTGTTTGTTCAGGTGAAGCCGAAACAAACAAGAGAAAACAAACAAACAAAAACAGAAACGATACAAAGGAAAGATGTTTAACACGTCACATCAGCTTCAGATCAAATCAGATGTAACACGACGTAGAATCAACACAGACACGGTGAGTGGAACACACATCAGACTCTCACACAGTGAGTCTCGCCCTCGCTCGCCCTCCCTCTCACCTGCAGTAACAGGTGTGTCAGATTTACCTCAGGAGTGAGAGGCGTCACAGACAGATCACAGATCGTTTGATCAGCCGCCGCAGCTTTTAATCTGATCAGGCGTCTTCACGTGTCCTCGTCTCTGTCTGTGTTTCACTGATGAAACGTGCAGGAAGTGAAAGTGTCCGAGGAGTTGATGCGATGTGTGAGAGCTGGACCGTGCGGTCCCCGGTGATGGGACCTGGGTTTGGGTCTTTCAGAAACAGAGTGGAGCCAGTTTGACTTTTGTCCGTTTATCTGAAACCGTGACCTCTGACCCCAGTCACTGATTTGTTGAGTGAACCTCCAGAGGGAGCGTGTGCTGTGTCGTCCCTCACCTCACCCACCAGCTCTGCTGCTCGGTGGGAAGTGTGTGTGTGATCACACGTGTTCTGTTTGAGTTTCCAGCTGATTCATGTGACTGATCGCTCTGTTCGTCTCCATCTCCCCTCTGATTGGCTGACGATGCCAGGTCCGGTCGTCTCATTGGTCAGATGGCAGGGCATTCCCCACTTTGATTAGGGTCGGCTCGTCCCCATGGCAACAGCATCACACACACACACACACACACACACACACACAGCTGCTGTGTGTGAGATTAGAGGCTGTCAGCTCTCAGACCTTTGGAAGAAACAGCTCAGTGATGTGTGTTTGGTTCCTTCACGTTCTGTGTGTCCTCAGCGTGTCCTCAGCGTGTCCTCAGCGTGTCCTCAGCGTGTGAAGCTTTGCCTGTCGACACCTCACCACTCATAGAAATGTATATTTACATTCAAACATTCAGGTAAACTACACCTGCAGTGTTCTCACCTGGTAAACCTCGTCCCTGTCACAGGCCGTACGACGGCACAGTGGATGAAACTGTTCCACGTCACGAACCCTGTCACATTTACCTGCTTACAAAACGCCAGCAGCCTCAGAGCCAGCCACCTGACAGGTGAGTCATCCTGGGTTCAGACCTGTGTTCCGACCACAGACTGCGTCGGGTTTTCTCTCCTGGAAGCTTTTACCTGTGAGCTCTGACACGCCTCTGTGGCTCTGTGGGTAATCTGTGGGAGACGCGGACTCAGGTGGAAGGATTTGACTTCACAGACAACAGGAAGAAAAAAGTTTGGAAAAAATCTCCTGCATCTACAAACAACTGTGTGAGTCTGCAGGAGAGAAAACAGAGGGAGAGTGTGGTCCGTCACACCGGGAGGAAGAAGAAAAAACACCTGCTGACAGGAGCTGAAACACAGAGTCACACACCTGTGACGGACCCAGATCAACAGGAAGGAAGTCGACCGTGCTGAGCTCCGCCCTGTCAGTCACCAGACTCCTCAGGGGGGGAGGAGGTGACGTGGAGTCAGGCAGCACGAACATCCTGCTGAGCTGTCAGGGATTTACCCTGCGGACACAAACAGCAGGTCACATGACCAAACCCACGGATGAACCGGACAACCTGCGGCTGCGAATCCGGTCTGTCTGTCCCTGTGTCTCTGTGACACGGGGACAGACAGACCGTGACACATCAGTGCTGAGTGGCTCTCAAACGTAATCAATAATCAGAAAGAATCAATAACGTCAGGATTTAAAGTGTGTGTGCGTGTGTGTGCGTGCGTGCGTGCGCGTCTCATCTTCTAACCGAAGAAAAAACTTTCAGAGAGCAGTTTGAGTTAAATGTTTAACGTTAGCTAAACGTAACCAGAACCACAGATCGGTGACAGGACTTCTGTGACTGTCTCCTCCCTGCAGGTCCATCTGTCGTCGTCTGGGCTCAGACGTTTTCCAGAAGCTGTATGAGGACCTGAAGGAGGCCAGGCAGCTCTGTGGCGGCGTCCCGGAGGAAGATCTGACCCGAGTGGAGGAACCTGACGTGGGTTTCCAGGTGGATCAGCTGCTGTTCTATGAAGAAGAGCTGCAGAGAGTGAGACAGCTGCGGGACAGACCACCTGTCTGACTGTGTCTCTGCCTTGCTGTCAGGTGAACAGCAGCAGTGAACTCACTGAGGATGAGGCTGAAATAAAAAGTGCTGAGAGAGTTTGAAAGTTCCTCTGGTTCTGTGTGCTGACAAACTGCGTCTCCCTCTGTGTGAGTGCAGCAGTTACAGAGTGAGTGTTGTGATGTGGCTCCTGCTGAGATCACAGTTCACACACACACACACACAACAGGCTGCAGGTGTGTGTTGTTGTGTAGCTCCACGGTCGCTGTCATGGCTCACAGCGTCGGCGTTTGATCAAACCGGATCAGGGTCTTTGTTTCATCCGATGCCGTTTGTTCCCTCGTCACGTCGAACGTCAGGGACACGGAGCAGAAAGCTGCTGATCGCCGTGACGCTGGGTTAATGAAGCTGTGGCTCTCAGTGGTGGAACCTCGGCGTGATGAGATCCTCCGGGCCGCTGATGGTGTCCACTGTCCACTGTGAGTCTGAGCGGTTTCACCTGCTCCGTCGTTGTCCTGAGCCTGATCGCGGTCACGCTCTCCGGCTGTGGTGTGCAGAGGATCAGGCTCAGCAGCTGGCTTTGCTGAGCCTGAGGTTCAGCTGCATCTTTTGACTTGGTGGCAGACAAAGACGTTTGTCTCTGTCTGAACTTTCGGCCTCTGTTCACTCGTTTCTTCATGAAAACACCAACTTTTCACCTCAGTCACCTTCTTTATTTTAAACTTGTTATATTTCTGTCTCTGCTTCTTTTCTCTGTCCTCAAACAATAATTCATGTCCCGGGTCTGTGGTGTGAATATTCAGCGTGATTAAAAGTTAATTAGATGGAAGTCAGTAAATGCTAATGAGACCTCTCCACTCTAATGAGGTGCGTTAGCATTTTAAAGGCGTCAACAAGAAAAAAAAAGGAGAAAATGAAGATCACCACTCAGGGAGGACGGATTATTCCAGGGGGGAGGGAGGACGTCTCCGGGATGGGAGGCTCAGTCTGTTTCCTCCAGTTCCTCTGCAGGAGGATTCATCCGAGGACAAACTTCAGTCCTGAGGACACAGAAAGCTGCAGGTCTGCTGCTGGACTCAGCTGATGCCTGTGGGCTGAGAATGTGTGAGCTCTGTACTGAGGAGAAGCTGAGGCGTGACGTAGGTGTGGTTTGGTGTTGTCATTGTCCACACACGGCGGGCTCAGCTCCGGCGGGCTCAGCTCCGGCGGGCTCAGCTCCGGCGGGCTCAGCTCCGGCGGGCTCAGCTCCGGCGGGCTCAGCTCCGGCGGGCTCAGCTCAGGTGTGATTGTAGCTTTGTGTGTGCAGATGTTAGCCTGACGTGGATCCACCTGTTGACCTGCCTCGGCTGATTGCTGAGAATAGAACCAGAGAAATTCTTTGTCCTCTCTCTGTTGACAGAACGTTTGCCAGCCCGACTGATGTTTTTCTGCTTTACAGCACAAAACTTCAGACTTTTTCTCTGAGAAACAATTAAATTTCTAACCTTCTCTTTTCCTCTGGTTGGAGCTCAGCGGGGAATTAAAGCATGTGAACTTTTCTCTGCTTGCATGAAAAGTTTTTGGCGTCGTTGGTCTGTGGGGAGGTGGGTCTCTGTCACGGCTCTGTGGAGCTCTGCCGGAGGTTGGGGGTTTAAATCCCACTGGGAGCTGGTTTGGATGAAAGGAGCAGAGAGTGAACGCCGCTCGCAGTCAAACGACAGAATTATCAGCAGCGAACAGGACGAACAGAAGAGACTGAGTAAACTGAGAGAGCTGAACCCCGTCACCCTGATCCTCCACACCCACCTGCTCACTGCCACATAAACCTGTGGCTCCACATCTGATCACCATGCATGATGTTATGATCCATGGTACACGGAGTGACGTGATGTCATCGTATCCTAGCGTGTGTTGCTTTGTGTTGTTGTTGTGTTACTGCAGTGGAAAAAGGCTGTTTGTGTTAGAAGCTCGTCTGAGTCTGAGGAACGACACACACACACACACACACACACACACACACTGTGTAATTAAACTTCAGCTCATATCAGTGCAGCTTCTGTTCGGCCCCTGGTGAGTTATGGTGAGTGTAATTAACACACACTGGTCAACTGTGTGTGTGTTTCTCTGTTTGTGTGTCTGTCTGTGTGTGTGTGTATTTGTGTAGCTACACATTCTGAGGACCATTGTGAGTGTTAAACCATTGAAGTGGGGACGTTCACCATCAGAGCTGGTCTCAGGGTCCAGCTGAGGGTCAGTGAGTGTCCTCACAAAGACAGAACTACTGTGTGTGTGTGTGTGTGTGTGTGTTAATAACACAGGGGATGACTCCTATAGATCTGTGTGTTATTGCTGGAGGGTCTCTGAAGACCAGTAAACCCAGCGCAGACTGTCAAAGTAAAAGCCCCGACTGTTTTTGTTCATGATGTGGAAATGTTCAGCAGAGTCGTCATTAACCAGCAGCAGATGGAAGTGTGTGTGTGTCAAACAGCAGGTGTGAACTGTGAAAGCATCTCACTACGTTAGAGAAGCTTGTTCTACGCTGTTTCCTTCAGTTTTCATTATTTCACCACATCATTAAATTCATATTTAATCAGACACATTGTTCAGTGAGTGGAATCAGAATAATGAGTCGTGAGAGTGAAGCATATCTCCTGCTGTCTGTTCAGCAGAGGTTAAAACCTCAGAATGAAGGAGGGAAAGATGAAAACTGATCCTCACTCTGAAACTTTATTAGAAATCTGAGAGGAGGGAAAATGAGCAGCAGCAGATCTGATCAATAAATCTGCATTTTACACTGATGAAATACATGAATGCATCTTTCTGTCTGATTTGATTTTCTTCATGCTTCAGTGCTTCGCTCCATCTCCCGCTGCTCCACGGCCGCAGGTGAAGGATCGTGTGACGGAGAGATGCCGCTCCGCTCACACTTTCACCGGCCGCCGCTCCACACTGCGGTCTGTGAGGCTGCAGAGATGAGATGTGTCCATGTGACTGTGAGCGTCGCCATCATCAGACTCACAACGTTCAAAACGAAATCCATGAAATCTGGGTTTAATCTCCAACGATCGACTGTGGTCGACAGGAAGTGTTTGTTCCCATTCTTTCACTGTTACACGTGGACGTGTCTTATCTGACTGTTCTTCCTCCATCGTCCTCTGAATGTCTCTTATTTCCATTAAGAATGTCCGACAGGGAACGGACCTTCTCTCACCTGCACATTGTTCTGTAGTTTACAGTTTAATACTTTGGTGTTGCTCAGTCTCTTTGCTCCCTGTGTGTTTGTGTTGTGTGTTTTCAGACTCTAAAATAAGCCTGAACTTCTCCCTGGCTGTTAAACCTAATGAGACGTCTCATCACGGGTCCATCGACAGCATTTTAATGTCTCTGTCCATGTGTCTCAGCTGCTGCTGGTGAAGCTGAGTCCATCAGTCCAATATTTACCTCATTATCTCCTGGATCTGCTCCTGTTAGCGAGAAACCCTCCAGCAGTTACAGACACTTCCTCTGAAGCTGAAATGTTGCGTTAACTTTCTTGTGGCTCCAATTAACGTGTGAAACCTTGGTGCAGCTGGAGATCTGAATATGAATGAAGAGCAGGGACGGAGAGCCGGCTCAGAGCTGGAGGAGCTGGAGCCTCAGCTCAGCTTTGTCTCATTAAACCTTGAGTCAAACTAACTGACGTTTGACACGTCGGCCTGTTACAGCAGGTTTTACAGGCGGGACTCTTAAAGGAGCAGTTCAACATTCTGGGCCCTTTGTTGCAGCTTCCTGCTAAGCTAACCTTTGTTTAACAGCGTCTAAATGAATATTCATTTCGTGTCTGTGAATAAACTGATGAGTGTGCTTTGTCAAAGGGTGAGGACCAAAACAGGAAGCTGCACCAACACGTTTCTGAGTCGATGGTTTCACTGCTCATCCTGTTTGTCCTCGTCTCGTCCTCGTCTCGTCCTCAGGACACTTTGTTTCTCTCAGCTTTCTGCGTTTCATCATTCACAGATCAGCAGCTCGTCCCGTCCTCAGAGCCGCTGGACGCCGCAGTGAGACGACACTTTATTCTTTGGAAAAGTAAAAGTTTTCGCAGCGCTGCGACCGCTGGCGCTCTGCGTCCCATTTTAAATAAAGGTTAGTGAGCTGCAGAGCGCCGGCTGCTCGCTGGCCTTTACTCACTCGCAGCTAACAGCACTTAATTTGAATTTATGAATGTCGATGCCCTTTAATTGCTGCTGGTTTAAACATGCCCTTTGTTCCCAGTTTTAAATACCAGGGCCCAGTTTTACCAGCGCTGTCAGGTCACCTCTGAGCTCCACATCTCCTCAGTTAGAGACAGTTTGTTCACACTCATTAAACACATCAGGATATGATTAATGGTTTTATGAATCATCAGCTCACAGAGCTGCTGCATGATGACGGTAAAAATATCTGGGTTTTTAAAATAATCTTTCTCCTCAAAATATTAAAATTGTTTCTCATAATCATTTTTCACAAAAACTTTATTCTCCAAAGCTCGAACAGTGAGCAGCTCTTTATACCATCATTTTAATGAAGCTGTGTACATGGGAAACACTGGCCTGGATCCCTGAGCTGCCGACGACCTTCGCACAGCTCACAACCAAATCACACAACATCAGTAAACTGCGCTCACAGAAACACAAACGTGTTGCATGTGTTTGTGTCACAGTTCGTTCAGTTACTGATTCACTGACTGTCACTGCTCTGCAGGCAGTTTAACACACGTATATATCGTACATGTCATACATATCATACATATTTATAACTCAGGTTTTGTACTTAAGATGCTGTATATGAGTAAATGTATTTGTCCAGTGGAGTAAACACAGTCTTCACAGGCTTATTCCTGTGGAGTCTATAATAATAAGAATGATAATGATGATGATGATGATGATGATGAAGCCTAACTCTGCTGGACGCGGGCTCATGGATTTCATCTCTCAGCTCATCTGCTGTCTGCATGTTGCTCTGCGGTTGCGTCACCGTTGCCACAGTCTGTCTGAAGCAATCTGCTCCCTGAAATTGGGCAGAGAGAAAAAAAAGCTTCCATGAAGATGCTCTCCGCCATTTTTCTGTTTCCACCTGTGACAGAGGACGGCTGCTGCTGATGCTGCTGCTGATGCTGCTGCTGCTGCTGCTGAGGCCTGAGGGGAGCACAGGTGTCCGTCGCTCAGGAAACCTCCTGTTAGACCGGACGGACACCTGCTGCAGTCTGATTCTCACTCTGACAGGAACACTGACTGAACACTGAGCTGCTGACACAGACTGAAGGATGAAGACATGTCGGAGTGAAGGTGATCTGACGGCAGCTCGCAGCATTATTCTGCACTTCATCACACCTAAAGCAACTTCCTGTCCAGTCCAACAGCAGCTGTCCACTAACGATCCTGTTCCAGGAACCTGTCGAAAGTTGTGGAAATACTTTTCCTCTGCACATGAAGCTGTCAGAACCTCGGCCGTGGATACTGAAGCGCTCTCAGCACTTCCTGTCAGCGCGCCCTGCGCTCTCACAAAGTAAACACAGTGATTCATACAAACAGGGCGGGAGTGAAGGTCTGAGCGGAGACACCGCAGAGACGGCGGAGCAGCAGGGGGTTTTGGACGGTGCCGACAAACATCCTCAGCACGGGGCTTTGTTTGGTGGGCGCTGCTGCTCACATGGACGTGTCCTCCGGCTGTGGACATGTCCTCCAGCTGTGGATGTTTGTGTTTGACAAACCTGCTCAGTGGAGACTGGAGAGTTACTGAGTCAGCCACGGACCATCCATCAACACGCCGGAACAATCCCCTCCATCTCTCCGTCTCTGTGAGGCGCTCTCATCAGCTGATGTGTGACACAGATCCAATCAGCTGTGAGAAGGTCTGAGTCAGCAGGTGGACGCAGCTGCTGCTGGATTTTAGATGATTTCACATCAAACTGAGACTGACTGATGGAATCAGCTTCAAAACCCCAAAGTGGACAACAAGAGATATGAAAATGAGGCTGATGATTTTAACATTGATGGATCTGACTGCTGCTCTAATTAAACCCCGCAGATGTCCCATTTAAAGGGTTTTCATTTGCTTCAACACCAAAACCTAATTTATCGATGGCTTGGAGGTGTTTTCACATCATTTGTGCCTGAATGTTTCCGTCTTTGGCCCAAAGCTAATCTACTTTTTCCAGACGGAGAAACGTCAGGACACATTTCACTGTGCTGAGAGTGAAACCAGTGAGAAGCAGTAAGAGGTGACCTGCAGCGTGACGACATGGTTTAAACAGACCAAAGGAGCGGAGCCGGGACGAAGCTCGGGTCTGAATATCAGCTGCTCTCAGGAAACATCAGAATAAAAGATGGTGTTTGGCTGGTTGAGCTGCTGTCGCCCACTGAGCGTCTTCACACCACGTTTATCCAGAATGATGCATCTGCTGGAAACTGGATGCTTTTTAAATCACTGCTCCACAGTTTCAGCGTCCTGACATCAGATTCCTGTCCGTCTGCTTTCACAGCAGCAGCAGCTACACTTTTACATCCTGTGAATCCTCCGTTTTGCTTTTGGCTGTAGTTTGAACAAACGTGTGAAACAGGGATTTCATCAGCTGTCTCCGGCCTCTGGGACAGAAAACATCTGTCAGGTCAGCAGATGGAGTCAGAGTCCGAGTCACGTGACTCTGATTTATACAGAATCAAAACATATCAGTTTCCATACAGACCAGATTTAAAGGGAACTCTTTATAATATTATTTACAGAGACACATTTGTCCCCATGAGCAGGACAGAGGACAGGAAGCGTAACTTCACTGTTAACATACGCTCAACTCATTTACAGCACGTGATACAACTGCAGCTACAACACTTTACTGAGTTACACCTGAACATAGGTCGAGAAATAGAGTCTGACTCAGGGGTCCGATGGAACGGAGTGGAGGTGGAGGTGGAGGTGAAGGTGGAGGTGGTCTTTGTGTTTACTGTCCTTATCTACTTCTGTTCAGAGTTAATTTTATTTTTCAGTCTGATGCTGAATGAGAGTTTAGAGCTGGTTCAGGGTTCAGGCTAAAGACAGGGACAGGGAATGTATTATGTCCTCACGAAGACAGATGTCCAAACGTGTGTGTGAGCTCAAACAGCAGAGACACAAACAGAAAAAAGTGTGTGACATCGTTTCAATCGTCATTAACAGTTAACTCAGGATCAATGATCTGATCAGAGATCAGCCGCAGGTCACAGGTCACTGATGCATCAGTACAGTTTCTGAAGCCGACGTCTGCACACGCTTCATTTTGTCTCAGTCTACAAGAGAAAATGGAAAAAGGTCAGGAGCGTCTGTGAGCATGAACACAAACACACTGAGTGGATTTCAGAGCGGCGAGCTCTCCATCATTAATGTAAACAAATCTTTACTTGGATCTTCATCAGTGTGAAGACCGAAGTGTGTTTGACGGCCTGCAGCTTCTCCTCTGACTGATGATGGACGACACATTCATGAATACACAATCAGTCTCATGTCAGCTTTGTTATTCATGTGCTTCAGTCAATGAGCAGACAGAGAAAAACAAAACAGAAAGTAATTAAATGAAAGATGTGTTTCAGTTTGCTGGAGAAGCCTCGTCCCTCTGCTGCTGCTGCTGCCGCCGCCGCCACCGCTGCTGCTGCTACACCTGCTGCTGCTGCTGCTGCTACACCTGCTGCTGCTGCCGCTGCTGCTGCTGCTGCTACAGCTACACCTGCTGCTGCTGCTGCCACACCTGCTGCTGCTGCTACAGCTACACCTGCTGCTGCCGCTGCTGCCGCCGCCGCCGCCGCTGCTGCTGCTACACCTGCTGCTGCTGCCGCTGCTGCTGCTGCTACACCTGCTGCTGCTACAGCTACAGCTACACCTGCTGCTGCTGCTGCCACACCTGCTGCTGCTGCTACAGCTACACCTGCCGCCGCTGCTGCTGCTCATTCTTATTAGAACACCTTGTTGTCAGAGGACAGTTTCCATACATGTGCAGTAAACCTGCGTCTGCAGGAAGACGTCTGCAGAAAGACGTCTTCTGCTTTCACACTGCAAATCAAATCAACATCCATGCAGGAAGAGGAGCAGCTCTGCCTGCTGTACTGTGTTGTGTTGGTGTAGCTGCTCACTGCATAGATGGAGGACTCTCTGTGGGACCGTCGGGTCCGGACCCGGCTGAGCCCTGAACCTGTGAGTGTGTATTAATCAGGAGATTCCAGTAACTGTTCAGTGTCTCTGCTCGGACACAAACCACAAGAGAAACACAAAAACATTGTTTTAAAAACCACCGAGGTGAGACAATGACTCCATCTGCTCCATTGTTGTCAGCGGAGCTGCTCATTAGCGAAGCCATCACATGTCCTGATGATGGTAAACGATCGGTGTGGGGGCGAGCAGATAAACTCTCCCTGCTGTTTATCTGCAGGTGGCAGCAGTAAGGACGACGCTGGACACGGCGAGCTGGACAGAGAAACGACCCCGGCACGTGTAAAGTGAGACGGATGATTTGGTATTTCAGCATTAACAAGCCGGAGCGATGGCGGCACGTCTTCCTGTTCGATACGCGCCAAATGACAAACGCCTGCTCATCAGGATCGTTAGCGCTGCCTCGGCCCCCGAGAGGCGGAGTGATCGATGTCGTCTCTCTGAAGACGGGGGGAAGATGGATGAAGGCCTGCGGCTCAGGGGATCTACCTGAGGAGGGGGTCGTCTTCAGGTCCTCCTCCCCCAGGCCTGAGCTGACCTTTGACCCCTGGATTGAGCGTATGCTGGGACATTCGTGCTCAGCTCCAGCCTCATTGTAATGGATGATTAATTCAGAGGAGGCTCGGCTGCGTGTTGCCTCTCAGAAATAATTCAACCAGCAGAGAAACGCTCGCTCACATGTTCACCACGCTGTCGCTTTAATGGAAATTCACTGTTGGACATGAATGATTTATGATGTAATGAGAACGATGTTCATTCAGATTCCACCGTAAATAAGAAGACGAATGGAGTTTTACTTAATCAAACACCAGGCCGTGCACCTGCAGGCGGAGACGAGCAAAACAAAAGCTCCACATTTTCTCTCTTTCCGTTCTCTGTGCTTCAGTAATTCACGGCTCTCTCCTCCATCTGTTGGCGAAGCAGCACTTTGACTGACGAAGGCTGTGAGACGCTTCACCGAGCAGAGAAAGGAAGAAGATTCGTTTAAATGAAACCAAAAATGAAATATTAAAACAGCAAAACACAAAAACTCCACAAGTATAAAACACGCTCAGACTCCAGAGTCTCAGCATGAAGACGCCCCAGGAGGACGGTCCAACCAGATCCCTGACTGGCTGCTCCCTCTCTGATCAGTCACTGATAAACGTGATTTACTTCTCACTCTGAAGTTTGTAGAACTGAATATAGACCCTGGTCCTGGTCTGAAATGAATCCAGATCCAGGTGTCCTCCTGTGACTCACCTACATCATCAGATGTCTCTGCAGTAATGAGAGCTGGGTTCTAATGTGTCCTTGATGGAGGGGAAGGTGAGAGATGGCCGGCGGGGCGTGGGTGAGGAGGAGGGGGAGGTAAAGGGGGTGACACCCCATTATTTCCTGCCTCGATGGAGCAGCTCCTGACGGACGCGGCCTCATTTTAAAGAAAGGAAGAAAAATATGATATTTTCCCTCCATCTCCTGCCCAGGCTCCAGGGAGGGGGTTCAGAGGGGGGAGGGGGGTTCGGAGGGGGGAGAGGGTTCGGGGGGGGGGGGGGGGGGGGTGTTCAGGGGGGGAGGAAACGCTCTGAGATCTAAAAATATTATATATAAATAAAACCATATATTATTTTCTGGTTGATCAGAGAGAAAACATCTCCAGATTCTGTTTGCTCGTTTTTATCCTTTCATTTGTCTCAGTCTCTTTATTTCGACTGGAAATCGTTTTTTTTATGAGCACAATGAGGAAATGTTGTTAATTAACATATAATGACATTAAACCTATTACTGCTGCCATGTTGGTGTTTGCTCAGTAACCTGCAGTGAACACACCTGGCTGAGTCCACGTGCAGCCTTGAGGACATTTTTGCTCGGGGCCAGGACTTTGTCTTTTCTTCTAGCTGCAGATACATGTCCATGTATCCATGTCCATCCACTGTTCAGCAAGGACACACAAGCAAGCAGCTCATCATCCATGTAGAACCATGACAGAGCGTGAGACCTGCAGTGCGGCTCAGGTGTGGGAGCAGATCCCTGACTGTCCTCTCTGCTTCCCTCTGCTCTGATTTTATTTTATCAGGATGAAGCACCTGCTGCCTCCAGCACCCTGAGCAGAGCCGAGCGCAGACAGAGCTCCGTTGTAGTCTCCCCTCAGAGACGAGTCAATAACAACATGGAGATTCCTCTCCACCTCTGCAGTGATTGGACCCCACCCTCCCCCAGAGTGGAGGAGGTGGAGCCGTAAATGAGTTTCACAAAGTCAAACTTTAGCTCTGCGATGTGAGGACAAATGTTTATGTCATTAATGAGACGTCTGTTTTGAGATAAGACTAAAACCGAATGATGAATCACAGCTGCTGAGTTCATTATCAAACACGGATCCTTCAGTTTGTTTATTCTCTGCAGCTTCATCATGAAGAAAAGCACAAACTGAGCTTTCGTCTGGTTTTACTGAAGAGGAAGAGGAAGGTGAAGACGCCTCAGATCCTCAGCAGTGTTCAGTCAGCTGGTGGGCGGAGCCTGTTGATCAGGTAGGATCACCTGCGCCTGTGTGGAGATCATATGAAACTGTCAGCAGGTTGGAGCAGGTTGGTCTGTCCTGTGCGGAGGGACATGTCTCTCTGTTCTGTGTGTGTGTGCACAGACTGTGGACAGTCCGTCAGTTTCTGTGGCCCCGCCCACACCTCTCCCAGTAGATAAACAGCATCGTGTTCAGGTGTTTTTGTTTTTTGTGTTTAGTTTAATTGAGCAGTAAAAACGTTGTGTCCTCAGAGCAGAAACCATCACAAAGCTCGTTCCAGTCTGTTTGAATGAATCCAGTTTTTCTGTCTGAGCCTCAGGACGCTCGTGCTGCTGCTCTCACTCTTACATAACGTTATCACATGAACGTTCATCACATCCCTCTGTCTCTGCTCTCGTTTAGCTTCTCCTCTGTTTCCCTCCCTCTCTCTGTTCCTCCTGCCAATTTATAACGTAATTAGATTTTTAAAAATCCAATATTAAAATCATTTTCTTTTCCTCTCGGAGCCGCTGCTTGTTTCTCCACTCGGTGTTTCACTGCTGCTGTTTTCACTTTTGTACAAATATTACAGATTATTTCATTATTCAGAAATTTCTTTGAATTAATGATAATGGTTCATCTGGAAGGAGGACTCCATCACAAAGGGAATCCTGCAGCGTGCGTGTGTGTGTTTGTGTGTGTGTGCGTGTGTGTGTGTGTGTGTGTGTGCGTGCGTGTGTGTGTGTGTGTGTGTGTGCGTGCGTGTGTGTGTGTGTGTGCGTGTGTGTGTGTGTGTGCGTGTGTGTGTGTGTATGTGCGTGTGTCTGTGTGTGTGTGTGTATGTGCGTGTGTGTGTGTGTATGTGCGTGTGTGTGTGCGTGTGTGTGTGTGTGCGTGTGTGTGTGTGTATGTGCGTGTGTGTGTGCGTGTGTGTGTGTGTATGTGTGTGTGTGTCTGTGTGTGTGTGCGTGTGTGTGTGTGTGTGTGTGTGTGTGTGTGTATGTGCGTGTGTCTGTGTGTGTGTGTGTGTGTGCGTGTGTGTGTGTGTATGTGCGTGTGTGTGTGCGTGTGTGTGTGTGTATGTGTGTGTGTGTCTGTGTGTGTGTGCGTGTGTGTGTGTGTGTGTGTGTGTGTGTGTATGTGTGTGTGTGTCTGTGTGTGTGTGTGTGTGTGTGTGTGTGTGTGTGTCTGTGTGTGTGTATGTGTGTGTGTGTGTGTGTGTGTGTGTGTGTTGGCTGAATATGATAATGCGTTTCCTCTGTGGAGCAGCGAGCTGTCACTCAGCTCTGCTCTCTCATCCTGTTCCAGTCTCAGCAGCTGCCAACAAACAGTTCATCTTCATCTGCTGAGAGAAAATCTCTCATCAAACAGGTTTGTCTCAGTTTGACTCTTTAACTTCTCTGTGTTTCTTTAAATGAAGAACATTTTCCCAAACTGCACCTGAAACATAGAGGACGCAGTATCACAGTGACCTATGATAATATATAACCAAATATAATAATAATAATAATAATAATACTGTTAAACTCACTCAGCTGACAAACCTTTGTTTCTCAGTGTCTGTGATCTGTGCGATGTTGATAAAGACTTTTGATTTTGGGTGGAGCTTGTTGTGTTCATGTCACAGAGCTGAACGCCGGCTTCCTATTGGCTGCTCCTCATTAACCTCCTCGCTGGCTGGAGGTGCCTCCTGCACTTAAAGACCTGCTGAACCTGCTTTAATTAAACAGTTTTAACGAAGCCTCGGTGGGTCAGGGTGTTTCAGAGGCACGGCAGCTGAAGGTCTCAACATTACTCAGCTGTTTGTGACTCGGAGCCAGTCACAGGAAAGTTTCTGCTGAATCATGTTTAGCCCTGAAAGTTTCACTTCATTGATCCAGAGTTTTCTGCAGGTCATATATTTTTGACTACATTCATCTGTTGGTCCAGACTGAAACATCAGCAGCTGTTTGTGTGTTGACTGTGATGCAGACGTTCATGGTCCCCTGAGGATGAGCTGCACCGGCTTTGATCATCCTCTCCATTTTAACGTGGCCAATACTTTGGTTTGTACCTGCAAAACTGATCCAAGCTTCTTTGTGTTTAGTGTAAATTAGTAAATGAAAAAGACAGAGAACATGTTTAATGTGAGAATCGACGTTAACACTGTGCTAACCAGCTCAGTCAGGACCAGGTTTATCTGCTGGTAACCTGATGATGGAGGAGATAACATAACTCAGCCTCATCAGAAGCTGTGCTGTGCTTCAGAGTCTGATAAACCCTCAGACTCTGTACGTTATTCAAGCCGCTCAGGTTTCATGTATCACCTGTGTCTGTAATGAATATCTCAAACTGCAGCTCATTAGATTCCAATAAAACCAACGAACTCACTTTGAATTTAAGTTTAGTGACAGAGAGAAGCTGTAAAAGAAGAGAACAGTTACTGGAGCTTCATCAGAGCTGCAGGGAAGAACCCGATCAGCCCAGCAGAGACATGCAGCCTCAAATATCACATTTCAACCTCAGTAATAACCAACTGACAGGAAGTCAGCTGACCTCTGCTGTTAACTGGCTGAAAGATGCTTGGTTACACAGCGAGCAGCTTTTTAAAGTGCACAAACTCTGAACCTCCTCCAGCTTTCATCGAAAATCTTCCATAGTGCATCAGAACAGCAGATTAACAGAAGCTGCAGACGTTTAGACTGATGGGAAAATAAGGTCAGAGCGAAGGAATCAAGAACTCATCCCTAATATTAAAGTAATTAAAGTCTGGAGGCTACATGTCGGCTACAGATACCAGTAACACACAGTAACACTCAGTAACACACAGTAACACACAGATAACACTCAGTAACACACAGATAACACACAGTAACACAGTAACACACAGTAACACACAGATAACACACAGATAACACACAGTAACACAGTAACACACAGTAACACTCAGTAACACACAGTAACACTCAGTAACACACAGATAACACACAGTAACACTCAGTAACACACAGTAACACACAGTAACACTCAGTAACACACAGATAACACACAGTAACACAGTAACACACAGTAACACACAGTAACACACAGATAACACACAGTAACACACAGTAACACAGTAACACACAGTAACACACAGATAACACACAGTAACACACAGATAACACACAGTAACACTCAGTAACACACAGATAACACACAGTAACACTCAGTAACACACAGATAACACACAGTAACACAGTAACACACAGTAACACACAGATAACACACAGTAACACACAGATAACACACAGTAACACTCAGTAACACACAGATAACACACAGTAACACAGTAACACACAGTAACACACAGATAACACACAGTAACACAGTAACACACAGTAACACACAGATAACACACAGTAACACACAGATAACACACAGTAACACTCAGTAACACAGTAACAGTAACACACAGATAACACACAGTAACACACAGTAACACTCAGATAACACTCAGTAACACTCAGTAACACACAGTAACACACAGTAACACTCAGTAACACACAGTAACACACAGTAACACTCAGTAACACTCAGTAACACACAGTAACCCTCAGTAACACACAGTAACACTCAGTAACACACAGTAACACACAGTAACACTCAGTAACACACAGTAACACTCAGTAACACACAGTAACACACAGTAACACACAGTAACACTCAGTAACACACAGTAACACTCAGTAACACACAGTAACACTCAGTAACACACAGTAACACACAGTAACACTCAGTAACACACAGTAACACACAGTAACACTCAGTAACACTCAGTAACACACAGTAACACTCAGTAACACACAGTAACACTCAGTAACACACAGTAACACTCAGTAACACACAGTAACACACAGTAACACACAGTAACACTCAGTAACACTCAGTAACACACAGTAACACTCAGTAACACACAGTAACACTCAGTAACACACAGTAACACAGTAACACACAGTAACACTCAGTAACACACAGTAACACTCAGTAACACACAGTAACACACAGTAACACTCAGATAACACACAGATAACACACAGTAACACACAGTAACACACAGATAACACACAGTAACACTCAGTAACACACAGTAACACACAGTAACACTCAGTAACACACAGTAACACACAGTAACACTCAGTAACACACAGTAACACACAGTAACACACAGATAACACACAGTAACACAGTAACACACAGTAACACACAGAGACACACAGTAACACACAGTAACACACACTAACACACAGTAACACACAGATAACACACAGTAACACACAGTAACACTCAGTAACACACAGTAACACTCAGTAACACACAGAGACATGCGATCATGTGACTGTCTGCATCGGCTGGTTTTGTACTGAACACACTGAATGTAGGTCTGACCGTGATGCCTTCACTGACTGTTACATTTGAATGGTGATCCGACCACTGAGCTAACAAACGAAGTGACCAGTGAGCAGCAGAAGAATCTGATCCGTTTGTGTGTTCGGCCTCTGTCCTCTGACGGTCACATGTCGTCACGTCTGAGCTGAAGGACGCAGGTCATCACCTGCAGCGTCGTCCCTCAGGTGAGCAGCTAAAGCTGAGCAGACGTTGTGTTTTCATGGATTGTGCGTTGTGGTAACTCACACTGTGACTCACACTTAATCCTCCTTTCTGCATTAACACAACCTGCGACTTTTCTTCTCACGCTGCACGGATCATGTGACCGACCACAGCACTGAAGCTGCGGTTGGTTTGGTCGAGTTGCCTCCAACATGTTCCCGCAGTGTTTCGGGTCAAACGAGTTCTCTGCTGACACTCACCGACTCTGAGCGTTGTGTTGCCTCGTGTTGCGTTCGCTGTGACAGCTTCTTTATGTTCAGCCGGTGAAATCTCTCTGTGGATCTTTTGTCCCAGTGACAGAGTTAATGGCCTGTTTTCACCCGTCTCCTCCTCCTCTTGAACCCGTCACGCCTCCGAGCAGAAAGCCCAGTTGTTTAATTACTGCTGCTGCTGTTTGGGAATCACTGAGGATGTTGAGACAGATGGAAAATTCACTTCCCTTCCTTCTACTCTCACAGGGTTAGACAACAAACAGCACAGTGTAACACACTCTCACTGGGAGCTGATACATTCAAACACAATGACTCTGTCGTGTGTTGAATAGGATTCATATTCAACACTTAAAGTATTAAAGTGGTTGTTTTCTTCGCCTCCCTCCTGAAATCAGAACATCTTTAGGGACAAACTGTTTACGTTAAAGTGCTTAGAAAAACTGAAAATCTGAAACAGTTCCATGGCAACTGGGGAGCGCCATCTGCAGAGGAAGACGATGGGATGTGATTGAAAGCACAGGAAGCAAATCAAAGTGTGATGGAAATATTCTTAGTGAATAAATCTGACGTACAAGAAGCACGAAGAGAACTAACAAATGTCAGGTTTCCATCGTCTGAGCTTCGACCGCAGCTCTTTGAATCAGCTCCTCTTCTTCTGCAGCGGTTTAATGGCAGCAACTGAGAATCAGCTCCACCTGCTGTTTATCTCCATCCACTAATGAACCAATACTGGCATAACAGTTGTGAAGTATCAAGCATTAATTCACATTTTCTTGTCCGATTTTTCATAAAATCCGGTAAAACTTTTCCCTGCGTCTGGATGGAAACCTGGTTAAAGTGAGACGAAGCTCAGGTGTAACCGACAACATTAAAGGCCCAGGTCTATTTAAGCTGAGCTCACTGACCTCATGCAACACGCTCAGGCACTCAGGGGTTACTGATAAAACTTTTATTATCATCAGTTTGTCATTGTTTTGCACACAATACTGCATGTTAACACAACGAGAAGTCATGTGACTCAACACCTGGCCTCCATCTTTTCTCTCTCTGCTCAACAGAATAAAAAAGTGCCTGTAATAAATAATCAATCACTAAATTATCAATACAAAGATGTCATTGCACTGTGATATTTCTATTTATCCCAGGATCGGGACTTAGAGGACGTGGTTGGAGCGAAAGTCATCTGGACTACATTGCATAGCCTGGTGCCACTGCAGCTCGGATCAGGATGTTGAACAAAATAATGAGATCAAGGATACAAATGGCTAAAATGAGTTTTCTGTTCACAGCGTCTGAGCTCAGAAACTCGGACATCCAGGAGGAGCTTGGAGTAGCTGCTCCTTCATGTTGGAGGTGGTCCAGGCATCTGATCACCTCCTTTGGGTTTCTGGGAACATCCAAATGGGACAAGAGCCCAGAAGAAATATACAGGGCGAGGAGCTTTGACACCCAGAGAGACTCCACTGCTGTTCTACCATAGGAGCTAGAGAAGGGTGTCCAGGGATCTGGTTGAAGATTCTTCCTGGAAGCCTCCCTGTGGAGGTTTTTTCCCAACAGCCTTCCCAGAAGGTGATCTGCAGCAAACCCAAGGTTTCCTTTATTTTTCTAAAAGTTGCCAGGGAATTTTCCCAGATGTTGAGGGATAAGGAGTTCAGGGCTACCTTACCTCACAGAAAATCGATGGATGGTTGGGTTGTGAAGCAGGATTCAAAAGTGGCATTTGAGCAAATTGTAGAATTTTAGAAAGTAGTTTGTGAACGTTTTTTTTAAACTACCACTAAATGTCTAAAAACAAACAAAAACAAGAAAAGTAGACTGAAAGAAAGAGAAATAATTCAAACACAAAAAGATCAGGTGTTGTGGCACAATGACCAAAATCTATCACCATAATCTAGAAATCTTTCCAAAGATACTTAGGTTGTGCTTTTAAATCTACTCACACATTTTCGTTTACATGTGAACATGCTTGAGAGTAGAACAGCCCCATCAGTGGGCACATTGTAAACGTCAGTATTACTCATATTACTCACTACCAGGAAACACAAACCACAAGGACTGAGGAGTCCTGCATGGAGATTTGCATGCAAAACAACAGTTCATGCATCTGCCTCGCCTTTAGGAAAAAACAGTAGAGGATGCAGACGTCTGTGAAGGCAGCTCGCTTGTTCATGTGACAGAGAGCCAAAATGCTTAACAACATACGAACCTTACGAAATTTAGCAAAATCTCGATAAACTCTTATAAAAACAAACCAGAAGGGGGCGGGGGGACAGGGGGTCCATACATTCCTTCAGCGACTGTTTCCCCGCCTGTCATGCTGTCTGCAGGGAAGCAGCGTTTGGATTGGTCAGTGTTTGTGTGCTTTTCATATCCGTTGAACACACCTGAACGTTACAATCTACTCAGCCTTTGTCGGCCCTGCATGCACAACGGATGCTAAAGGTGCTACAGTTAGCATTTTCTGACGTGGAGCTGGAGATGAGATGAAGTCAGGGTACTGAGTTCTTTTCATCCTGCTGTTCCTCATTTCTCATGAACGTGAGATCATTGGTAATGCGTAGTGCTGGGAGCTTGGTGACATAGCAGCTACTTGACAGTGGCTGGTGAGCTGAACACGAACATGCATCACGACGGTAGCTTATTTGCTATCAGTTAGCTAATCACTAGACAGCAAATTAGCTAGCCTGGTTGCTAACTGGACAAAAAGTTATCACAGTTTATTCATGGGACTCGGTTCCATGTGGTCGCTGTCGTGACCATTTCCCATCAACACCACAAACACACATCAGCTCTGGAGACTTTGCATCAGTGGTAGATTCCACTGAAATGAATGAATTTCGGTGTGAAACGACCCCCCCAACAGGCTTCTTGTAGCCTTGTGTGAACACATCAGAGTCTAAAAGAGCCATTTCCTCATGGTAAAATGCTGCATGTAGCACCTTTAACATCCACACTAACAAAGAACAAAATACAGTAAACATTTTCCTAAGTCCAGCAGAGGTTGCTCTGTCTGGGGGCAGCCATGGTGGCGGCGCTCAGGGGCCAAATGGCCTGGAAGACTGGTACTCGCTGGGCACTTTGGGCTTGATGCCCTTGCTGTTGTAGTAGTCAACCACCTGGTTGGGCACTTCTGCAAGCACGCTCTTAGCCAGAGCAGCTGGAGACGCCTGAAGAGGAGGAGACGGAGGAAACATCAGTCGTTCTGTTCATCATTTCATCGTAGCTCTGTCTTCCAACTCTTCTGTATACGTAACATATACCTTTCATATATGCTCATAATCATACACATAATGTACTGCAGATGATGTGGTCTATACGTTTTTGTTCTGTAATGAAGATGGTAGTTTCAAACCACAGACAGCAGCAGCCCGTCAGTCAGAGCTGCTCGTCTCTGCCTCGTTCTGCTGCTGTCAAATGAAAACTGCTTCCTTTTGGGGCTAAAGACAGAAACTCTCATTCATCACACAGATTAAACCCGGGAGGGGAAATATATCCAGCGTCTGTTCCAAACTGGGAAGATAAATCGCCACAGTACTGTACAGACTGTAACCTTCACTTGTTAAAGACTGAAAATTCATTTGTGAGAAATAAAAAATTTCCTGCTGAAGATGAGCTGGCAGATTGCCACCCCAGCTTCTTCTTAAAGGCTGAAAGCTAATTTCTACACTAACATCATACGCTCTCATCTCGTCGTCCTCCTCTTCCAATATCACGGTTTGAAACACTCTTTCTGCTCCTCTCTTCTCGGCTTATTGTTTTCCTGTCACTTTACAGTCATCCAGTTATTTTTGGGTCACACAAAGTTATATATACACGCTCACAGTATCATTTTCTATCAGATTTTTCTAATTAACACACCATCTGGTGCCAGGATTTAGTTCTTATTTTTGTTTTTAGTTTGTGAGCAGCAGAGGCGGTAAAAACAGCCAAATGTGTTTGTAATATTCACAGGGCACTGTTCCAAACAACATTACTAAGTGCTTTACAACAAAATGACAACAGATTGAAACATGAATAAAACCCCAAACAGATAAACAAAGAGAAGTGATGATGGGAAGTGAAGCTAATGCTAATTTCCTGGATTTAAACCAAGGATGCAAACCACAGCCTCACAGTGATGTTGGTGTTCTCAACTGTTTTGTAGACAAATCTCAACTTTAGCAATATTTAGTTGGAGAAAGTTGTTAAACAACATATGAAAGACACCACAGCGTACATGCAGGTTAGGTGGATAAACCAGGTGTGAGCTGAATAATGAGACCCAGAGAAATTAGTGTTAATAAGATGATGGCCCTAAAATCAGCCTTGGGAAACTCCTCCGGCAGCAGAAATGGTTAAATATGACGAGTCTTTATTTTATGAGTTTATTTTATTAGACATGCTTTACTTCACTCACATGTTTGAAGTTACGGAAGGGGACAAACTGGACAATGTCCCGGAGGACGGGCTCTCCTTTGGGCGATCGCAGGATCCCGTCATCGCCATCCAGCATCTGCATGTCACTAAAGTCGGCGTTCCCGACCCCAACGATGATGACAGACATGGGGAGGTGGGACGCCTGGACGATGGCCTCCCTTGTGTCAGCCATGTCGGTGATGACGCCGTCCGTCAGGATCAGCAGGATGAAGTATTGCTGGAAGAGTGAATATCAAGAAGTTCACTCTTCAGTCACTTGGTAGATCTAACTCCAGTTCCGTCTCAGGCCTCTTTCAAGACTTGCAATGGCAGTGTTTTGTTGTCTGTCCTAAAACTTTCAGGAAGCGCTGAGGACCATAAACTAACCCCTGTTATGTATACATGTATTTCCTTTAGTCTGTCATCTTCCATGTGTGAGAGGCAGCCAGCAGCAGGCTGTGGTTTGATCAAGCAGCTTAGGAATGAATTAGTCTGCTCTCACCATGGCCTCTTTGGTGTGGACCTCCTGTGAGGCGGAGTTGGCGACCTTCTGGATGATGGGGGCGATGTTGGTGGGACCGTAGAGCTGCAGCTTGGGGAGGCAGGCCTGGTAGGCCTCCACCACGCCCTGGATACCTGACAGGACACAGACACTGAAATCTCACTCAGTGTCAGGAGGTGCAGGCACCACACTGTGCTTTTCTACATAAAAATAACCAGGAGAGAGAAAATGTTCCACCAGAGATTTGTTAGTGAATCCAGGAGACTGGGAATTGGATCCCAGATTGGACTCTGGCTATCAGAGCTGGTCCCTGGAGAGAAGCATAGTAAAACCAACACGAGACACGAGCAGTGAGAGGACGATTCAGAAAACTCCAGAGGACAAGTTCACTCTGTCTCTCTGTGTTCAGAGGCGTCCCAGCAGTGATGCGATTTAATGTCTGAAGGTCACTGAGAACACCACCTCCTTTACACACACACACCACCTCCTTTACACACACACACACACACACACACACACCACCTCCTTTACACACACACACACACACACACACCACCTCCTTTACACACACACACCACCTCCTTTACACACACACACACACTCAGCCTTAATTAAGAGTATTGGCACTGAAGTGTCTGTCTGAGCTGATCAGTGACCTTTAACAGCCAAGAGGGCGAGAGACATTCAGCTAAACAGAGTCTGCCTCTCTCTGACCCAGTGGGGTGGGGGGTGGGGTGGGGGCATGTCTGAAGAGCCATCAGCTGATCAGACCTCAGCTCTGATCAACACGATCGATACAGAGGCAGTGATCAGGAGAGAAGCAGGAGGAATGTTCTGTTTCTCAACATGTTTACATTTCTATAAATGTTTAATGAATTTGAATGATAAAAAACTTTTATTCAAATTTGAATCTTAATAAATCTGGTCAGACAGGAAAAGACGGTTGCTCGTTCATTTCTGCCTGAGGTGGAAAGATACGCTCAAACATCGAAAGTATGATTTTCAGCATTTTGATTGAATAAAATATGAAATATTAAACAGTAAAGTGACGGCAGCAGTAGGAAACATTCTGAATGTGAATTAGCATTTTAATAATATATCAAACAAAAAAAGCCTCGTCTTCATAACAACACCACAGTTTCTCAGAAAACGACAACTCTGCGGTCTGGTTTGTTGAGTTCTGAGGTTTTAGGTGTTGAACTGTTTTTTCACCCAATAAAAATCGGAAACGCCCACATTTTCTCTCAGGTCACCAAACTGTGGAGATCTGGGGACAGTGTGAAAGTATCAGCTGCTGCTTCCCACAGAACGCCAACCGATGGGCGTCCAGGTGCTTTTATTTTGTTTTTTTAGAGAAACAGTTTACATTAGCAGACACCTGCTCATTTTCTAATGTTTTAAAGTGGTAACAGATTGTTTTCAAGCTGGAACATACGGAGAATGAACTGAGAGCTGAGGTTCGCAGGAAAGTGTCTCTTTTCCTTGGAAGAAACGAAATGAGTTTCTGTACCTGAGCAGGACTCACCTGAGAAGTCGTCATTAGAGGCTTCAGATCGATGGAGCTGCTTCGACCTGCAGCCTCGTCATCGAACCGCGTCTCATTTCAAAGAGTTTCCTCCGCACTCGGACTTCTGAGGCTCACTATCACATATTTGAGCCATTCTCTTATTTTTCAAAGAGAGCAGGAAATCAAAGCACCTACCTGCACACTCCGGATTCTCCTCATTAAAATTCACCGCAAAGTCGTGAGAGACCTGGAGAGGAGGGGTGAGGATGGGGGGGTGAGGATGGGAGGGTGAGGATGGGGGGGTAGGTACAGGAACAGGAAGCCTGTTTGATCTCTGCATAAACAAAATAAAGCCACAGAAAGAATTTCAGCAAAAAAGAAAACAGTTCTCTCTCTTCTTCTCTTCACCTTCACCCCTCTTCTCTCCCTCTCCCTCCCCCACAGGTGAAGCTGGACACTGAGCTGTACATCACATCATTCACTCAGTGACTGATGCTGCATTCACTTCACACTGGAAAAACCAAAGCCAGGGTTTGAATGTGTCACTTCAAACTGACCTCAGACCAGTGGACACACAGCTTCCTACAGATGTCTGCAGCTGATTTGAGGAGCAGATGAAACGCTGAAGTAAAACACTGATTTTTCATGTGTACTGTGGTGATTGTTATTTTTGAATTCTGAGGCTCATAAGCTTCATTTTAAATAAACAACAGTCTGAGTTTCTGAATCACTGCAGATCTTACTGCTGCTTTGGCAGCTGTGTTTCAGTGTGAGAGCTATGAATCAATCATTGATCATCTTTCAGATGTGTGATTGAGAGATCACTGCGCTGACGGTTTACTCACAGGACGAGTTCACAGTGTGGCCACTATAAATATCCAAAGCTGTGAGTAATGACAGCTGCTCAGTGATGCCACACAGTCTGTACTCCTGCTCCTCTTCCTCCTCCTCTTCTCTCTCTCTTCACACTGACAGGTATCAGCATTCAAACAGATGTTTGTGTGTGTGGTTGTGTGTGGTTGTGTGTGTGTGTGTGTGTGTGTGTGTGTGTGTGTGCACGCGTGACTGTATAAAACAGAATCAGACGTGCACATGTATCGGTTATAAGAATGGTATGAATGTAATGGCTATAAATCTGTTATAAATGTGATGATGATGAAAATGCTGTAACTCATCGCCTGGTTAATTCATGGTTATAACAAACTTACTTCATTTTAATTACCTGTAAAGTTTCTGTTAATTCGTTGTTTTATTAAAAACAGGACTGGAAGGAGTAAAAACGTGCTTTGATTTGCAGATCGGGGTTATTGTAATCCATTGCTCTGTGTTTGATTGCTAAAGTCTCACGCGGCCAGCGGAGAGAGACACGCAGCTCGCGCTCATTCATCACAACACGGAAGTCGCTTGTGTGTCGTTCCTGTTATCCTCCGCTTTTACAGGTAAGAGTGAAGGTTTCAGCAGGTGTAATGGTGTATATCAGTGTGAGGAGTCGGCAGGCAGTAACGTAGAATGTGTAAGATTATATAACGTCTGCTGAATGTAAACCGTTGTTGTGTTAGCCTGTTTGCTAGCAGTGTCAGTGCGGTAGCAACATGACGCAGCTTTATATGTCGGTGTTTCTCTAGTTTAGATTTTTTTTCTTTTTAATGACAGCGTGGCGTTATTTTTCACAGCTCTGTCATCACCTTAAAAAGACAACAACTGTTCAACTTCTAAGAGGAAGTTTTACCTGAAACTCAACTGGAGACTGAAACTATTTTTAAGTGTTTAGACACTTGAATGAAGATAATTTTAGAATATGATGTGAATGCAGCATCAGACAGGCAGCCGCTGGGCGCCGCATGGCATCATGGGAAGGGAACTGAAGGGGTATGGTTCAACCAGCAGCACCCTGAGGCGAAGAGGAGGAGGCGGGCTGGTAATCACCGGCATCTGACCGGGTCCGCCTCACCTCTCCAGGCTTCCTCCACTGACAGAGAGCATGCTGGGAGGAATGGCGAGCAGAGCAGTTAAATTACCTTGTAGTCAGGGGGGATCTGAGCGCCGAAGCCAAAGGCCGGGAACATTTTGTCACTGGAAGAAAAAAAAAAAGGTGATAAGTCTGCAGGTAAAAATGGAAAAGAGAGGCTGCAGGAGGTTTGTGATTGGCTGTCAGCGGGAGTTAACAAGCTCATTCAGACTGCTGCTACTTCAACACAAAGCAAAGAAATTACTCCTGATTGGCTGTGGGAGTGTCTGTGAAGCTGAGTGATTACTTCCTGCTCCGCTGATCCAGACACAACGGAGAGAAGGGAAGAAGAGTGATAGAACAAAACTACATGAGGAGGAGGAGGGAGAGGAAGATGAAGAGGAAGACCACAGTCTGGAGCTGTTTCTCAGTTGAAATTTTGCAGTTTATCTTCTGCTGAGTCTTAATGTTCCTGACAGGTTGTGGGTTTGTGCAGAAGTCAGTCAGTCAGTGTGTGTTTGGATGCAGATAAAAGAGCCTGTGTGAGACAGAAAGTGAAGCCCGGAGAGTTTTAAAGGCTCGACTGAAAGAAGGACACTGAAGGAGACAAAAATGAGACATGTTCGATATGAATTCAGAGAGCTGCACTCTGACATCTGGAGTTTGACTCATTTTCCTTCATCATTTCTTCTGAATAAAACATTTAGTCAGTACTGGAACAGAAGACGGTGAGAATACAGCGATCTGATTGGCCGCTGAGTCGGACCCACCTGTCGTAGTCCTGGCAGATCTCTCCCACTGCCACCAGAGCCTTCAGGTACTCGTTGGGTTGGTACGGGTGGATGTAGTGCAGAGAGCAGCTGTTACGAGGATCTCCGTTAGAGGCCGTGAAGTCGATGGCTACCTGGAGAGACGACGACCAATCAGAGAGGAGAACCAGTCACAGACAGCAACCAATAAGAGACCAGATCACAGAGAACAGCTGAGAGAACCTTTCACATTTTCAGATGTCTGAGTTGTTTTCAGCTTCACCACATTTTCACTTTCAGATTTCTTGTGTTTGCTGTGGCTCAGTTTCTGCTGATCAGCTGCTGCAGTTCAGTTCTACTGTCTCTCACAGTGTCTCAGTCTGTGGCACATTACAGCTTTATGTTCTCTGTTTTTAACACTGGACATTTACACTAAAGGTGATTAAACATTTACAGTGAATGGAGATGAATCCAAATCCACTTCAGGAAAGCTGGATGTGGAAGATCAGTGTGTGGACGGAGTCTCTGGCTCTGTAAGGAGAGAAACGTCTTCTCCACTCAGTCGACTCTGAACTTAAACAACCTGCAGTCTGATTTCACACAGACGGAGTTTCCTCTGGAGACGACCTGAACAAACAAACAGCTGATTCGACACACCGCCGCAGAGAAAAACTCTCTGCAGCTTCTTCTTCAGTTCTTCATGCTGAGTGAGTCCGGACCCTCCTGGGCTCTGAATCCTCCCCACGTGATTCCACATGTTCCTGAGCACCTCTGAGAACAGGATCGTTTTCTCCTGACTGATGCAACATTTAAACATTTAAAGGACGAGACCTGAGCTGCTGTGTCCTGCTGCTCAGGTCTGGACTGTCCTTCAGGAGACAGGGACCAGCAGGACTTCCTGGGTTGATTCTGTATTTTAATAAAAGGCATCAGCACTCACTCGCGCTCTGAAGGAAGCAGAGACGCGTGTGCATGGAAATAATGAGGAAAATGAAGAGCTGCGTACCGTTTCCTGTCAGTCAGAGCTCAGAGGAAACTTCACACTCGAACACGTTTCTGTGGAGAAATGAAACTAAAGGAGAACTTCGGTTCCCGGCCCGGTGCACGATCAGATCGGTTTAACTGGTCGGACCCCTGTGAGCGCTGCTGGTTTTAACTGGGACACTGAGGCTGCTGAGCGTGTCGCCAAGGTAACTGTTTCCATGGTGACGTCAGAGATACTGAGAACACAGGCCATGTTTTCTCCTGACAAAACGTGAAGCAGGACGATGACCTGAATATGACCTGTGTGTGTGCGTGTGTGTGTGTGAGTGTGTCTCTGTGTGTGTGTGAGTGTGTGTGTGTGTGTGTGTGTCTCTGTGTGCGTGTGTGCATGTGTGTGTGTGTGTGTGTGTCTGTGTGTGTGCGTGTGTGCATGTGTGTGTGTGTGTGTCTGTGTGTGTGCGTGTGTGCGTGTGTGTCTGTGTGTGTGTGTGTGTGTGTGCGTGTGTGTGTGTGTGTGTGTCTCTGTGTGTGTGTGTGTGTGTGTCTGTGTGTGTGTGTGCGTGTGTGCATGTGTGTGTGTGTGTGTGTGTGTCTGTGTGCGTGTGTGTGTGTGTGTGTGTGTCTCTGTGTGTGTGTGCGTGTGTGTGTATGTGTCTCTGTGTGAGTGTGTGTGTGTCTCTGTGTGTGTGTGTGTGTGTGTGTGTCTCTGTGTGTGCGTGTGTGTGTGTGTGTGTGTGTGTGTGTGTGCGTGTGTGTGTGTGTCTGTGTGCGTGTGTGTGTGTGTGTGTGTGTCTCTGTGTGTGTGTGCGTGTGTGTGTATGTGTCTCTGTGTGAGTGTGTGTGTGTCTCTGTGTGTGTGTGTGTGTGTGTGTGTCTCTGTGTGTGCGTGTGTGTGTGTGTGTCTCTGTGTGTGTCTCTGTGTGTGTGTGTATCTGTGTGTGTGTGTGTCCTCACTGTAAACTGGATCTGACAGCCTCCCATGATGTAATCCAGGAAGGAGTGCATCTTGATGATCTGCAGACAAAAAAAAAACATTAATATTTGAAGGTTGTTCAGACAGAGCCCTGATCAGCTGTTTGTTTACCAGCTGACTGATAACATCCAATCACATTCATTCAGGTGTGAACCTGACAGAGGTTTCACCTGAACACCTGTTTCTCAGCTTAAAGGACCATGTCGCCAGTTTTACACAAGAAGATCAGTTGACTGGTCTGACGTGGGACGTGTGGTTACCTGTGACGGACTATTTCAGCGTCTCTGCCTACAGTTCCTCACGCCAGAGGAGGGAAACCTTCCCTCCTCTGGCGTGATGAAGCGTCAGAGGCTGTTTTCAAGCCTCAGAAACTGAAATGATCAGAATCTAAACTGAAATTGTTCCAACAAGTGAAAGTGAAGGAGTCTGATTCATTACACAGAGTCCTGCTGATTACACGTTGAAATGGGTTAATTATCATGTGCAGATCTCACACTCAGCTCGTTCCCAGCATGCACTGAGCTGTGAACAGCAGTTTTCTTTTTTCTTCTGGTCTAAATATTAGGGACTGTAAAGGCGCTGTGATTTGGGGCTGTTTAAATCATTTCCTGTCGACATACAGTACGAGCAGGACGTTTGACTGTGGAATAAGAGTCAGAACAGGCCCAGCAGATCACATGACCACATGAGAATGCGGTGACGCAAACAGCCACTATCTAAGGCACTGAAAAGATGAACGGGGCCCCTGCCTGTGCTCGGGGCCCCTGCCGCCCTGACTGTGGCCCTGCTGCTCTGACAGAATGGGATCAGAGTGAATCTTTGTCTCTGAGAGCCGTGAAACTACCTGCAGCTGGATTATCATTAAGCATCAGCTGATGTAAGGAGGGCAGAGCCGCGGCTGAGGATGGATGGAGTGCACTTCGTTAGTGATCGACCTGCAGACCTCGTTCTCATTCTGTCATCTCAGCACTAACTCTGCTGCTGCTCCTGAAAAAACATTTCACACTCACACTCCTCATCCATCGAGTGTGAATGATCTCGCCGCCGTCAGAGCGGCGCAGTAATTTGTTTCCGTGTTGTGCTACACCTCATCCTGCGTCGCTCTTTTCAAACGGCCGTTAACTGGCTTTGAAGCGGGAACTCTTCACGCGTCGAGTGTCATCGGGCTAAATGTTATCTGGCTTTCAATCGGCGGCAAGATTCCCCAGACTCCCCTCGCTCGGCGTCTGAGCGCCGTTCAGCATCGTCTGGCAGGAAATGTCAGGTTAGTCAGGCTGCTCAGCGCTACATAATTGGTTCCTCTAACAGCCTGTCAGCCAGACGCCAGCACCAGCCCCCAGAAAAACAAGAAGAGCACGGAGGAAAAGCGTCACCTCTACTGGAAAAAGGAGGTTTGTCAGGCTTTGGTTTAATGTTTAAAACCCAGATTTAAAAAGACACGAACGTGTCCGTCACCTTGCACTGGTTCAGAATCACAATCCCAGAGTTCTTGTAGTTCTTCTTCTTGACTTTGTATTTGGGATTAATGCATGGCCACTGCACCTGCAACACACAAACAGCTGATTGTACTCAGGCCCTCAGCCTCAGAAACAAACATCTCAGGGAACAGCACAGGAACAGGTCGGTACAGCATGAACGAAAAGGTGGAGGAACAAAGGCTGGATCCACACCCACAGACAGGTCTACAGGAAGACGGAGCAGAGAGGTCTGTTGTGGCACTCGTTCATGGAAAGATGAAAACATGAATGATTTTCAAACATTTAAAAAATCCTTCATTTCAGGCCCAAAGAGGCTTCGCTGTCTGAGGCTGCTGGATCAGAGCAGCAGGAGGATGAGCTGATGGAAGGAGCTGCAGTCGACGCTCAGACGCGTCAGTCGCTTTCACTTACTGTGTTTTTTCCACTGTTTATTTTAATTGTTATTTTCACCGTCAGAAGCTGGAGACAAACAACATCTCGTGTCAGCCTGTGTATTTTTGTAAATACCACAGAAATCTTGGAATCCTGAATCGAACGATGGAAACGTGGAGAACGTGGTGGAGAACGTGGTGGAGAACGTGGTGGAGAACGCGGTGGAGAACGCGGTGGAGAACGTGGTGGAGAACGCGGTGGAGAACCTGACGTTCCTGTCACTCTGATGTGTTGATGTGAGGAAGGTTCAGCCTCCTGATGTTTCCTCTCTTCATGCTTCATGTTCGTCAGCCGGAGAAAAGGAGAAACCTTCTGCTTTAGTTTTTCATGCACCAACTGAAAAAGCAGAATGAAAACAGGTGGAAAGAACAGAGGGAACAGCAGGTTCCACAGATTCACAGACTCAGCCAGGCCTCGCACACCTGTGCACACCTGTGCTCACCTGTGCACGCCACCTAACTGAATGGAAAGTGGGACAAAGATGATGCAGAGTTGTGAGTCACATGCTCCGTTTCATCATCATCATGGTTTCTGCTGCTCTCAGCTCTGGACTGGTTCTCCTCTTATTTAGCCGACAGGTATTCCACGTTGTTTTTGTTCAGCATGAAAAACCACCGGGACCTGCTCCATTTACCCGCTGCATGTTACCCATGGGGCAGATAATCCATCACTACCGCCCCCCCCCCCCCCCCCCCCCCCCCACAGCCACAAGGACTACGTACGGCTGTAGCTGTCCTCTACCTGGCTTCACTACACAGGTGATGTAAAAGGCTGAATGTCTCACACCTTCTGTTCTAATCATTGTCCTTGAACACATCACAGAGGAATTACAGCTGCTCCTCACCCCCTCACCTCGTCACCCCTCACCCCCTCACCCCTCACCCCCTTAGTTTAATACTGTAATACTAAACCAACAATATGAATATAGTGCCCAGAGTTTACAGTGGCGTTAGTTATTTTCCACAGTGAAGTGAAGCTTCCTGAACCTGCCTGTGGACACAGAGGTCTCCGAGCAGGAGACGATCCTTCAGCCCAAACAAGGCCGCTGAGGATTCACTCTGACTCCATTACATGAGCCCGTGGAGGCCAGGTGACACTCAGCAGCTCCGACTCTATTTGCGTCCGGAGAGATGGATGGATGCTGGAGGATGGAGGAGGATGAACGGAGAGCTCTCTGCTCTCTGGAGGCTTCAGCTCAGAGGGATTGTGGTTTTGGCGTTGCCGGCCGGGAGCAGCCTGTCAGCTGTGGAAGGAGGCCAATGAATAAAAACTGCACGGAGGAGGAGAGGGGAGGTTTCCCAGCAGGACTCCACACACCGCCCTCACTGCTTCCTGTGGAGGGGGTGACGCTGCTCTACTCCTCTGCCGGAGAACGGCAGGATGAGGAGGAGTTTCCAGCCTGGTCCGATCAGATTCAACAGTAGCTGGGATCAGTGAAACACAGAGACCTCAGTTAGAAAGGAGCTCATCTTCACAGTGAGGAGAATAAACTGAGCAGCAGGTACATTAATGGCTTCACTCGTCATGTTCGAGTGTTTCCAGCCTCCTCGTGCAGAGGATGGATTTTATTTCCTTCCTCCTGAGTGAAGGAGGCAAAGCTCTCAGAAGGTGGACGGGTTAATGAAACCTGTGGTGTCTTTCATTACACTGGAAACATTCGTCTCATCGCTGATAATGAGACAGCTGAGAGAGACAGAGCTGAGGAATCCACGACTCTCAGACTCTGTGTGTGTGTGTGTGTGTGTGTGTGTGTGTGTGTGTGTGTCCTCAGGCTGTGTGTTGTCGTCTTCAGGGAATTTCCTGAGAAAACACACAACCTGAGCGTTTGGAAACAGCAGTGTAAACGGACGGGAGCATTTTAATTAGTGGCTGCTTCATGTCCGTCCAATAGCGTTTCCTTTGGACAGCTGTGTCTTCATTAGCTCTGTCTCTGCCGCCGCCGTCCAGGGTAATTACATCACACCGTCTGTCTAAATAAACCCTTCCGCGTTATGGCCCCAAAGCTGCATGTTTAAAGGGCAGTATCGCTGCTAATTGGCACTTTCACGGAACCTGGAGCTGAAGGACCAAACGGAGATCAGGTGGTTTCTGGTTAAACCTGCGGAGGTCAAACACCTGAGGAGCTTTCACTGCTGCTGATCTCTGACCAGTCTGAGCAGAAGGTGAGATTCTGGTTAATGTTACAGAGCGATCGGCGCCGTCGTGGTTAAAAGAAGCAAACTGGTTAAAGGTTCCACGCCGAGCTCCCAGCAACCAGCTGCCACAGCGGCTCAGAGGACTGAGGTCCAAAAGCAAAGGCAGGACGGATCAGCTGCTGTTTGACAACATGTGAGACACAATGACTGAGACGCTTCTGAAATACAACCTGCCAGCCGCCATGTTTCCTCCTGTGTGTCACAGTGTGTGTGTCAGCGTGTGTGTCAGCGTGTCACTCAGTCTGACTCTCCTCAGCCATTAAACTGACTGTGAGGCAGAGTGAGCAGATTCCCAGATCAACAAACACAACAACACAACAATCACACAAAAGCTTCGAACAAGTTCGTGTAATACAAACTGAATCTGCTGCATCTGTTCAAACAACATTCAAACCTTCATCAGTCACATGGAGGATTTTCATCCACGAGGAATCCTGAGAGGAAAACACGAGGAAAAGCTGCTGTACGCTGCGTACATGAAGAGAGGAAAGGTCACGTCCTCCATCACGTCCTCCATCACGTCCTCCATCACGTCCTCCATCACATACTCCATCACGTCCTCCATGTTTCCATCGTCTGAGCTTCGACTGCAGCTCTGTCTGTGGACCATGTCCTGACAGCTCATCTCAGAGTGTGGTTCAGTCTGAACACACTTTGCTGCAGTGATCTTGCACAGCGATCAGCCACATCATCACCTGAGCCTGATCTTAAACCCACTCAGCACCTGAAGGACAAACCGTGGGTGGACCGTGAGTGATGGAACAAAATGGCGGGAGCTCAGTGAGTCTCCGTCCTGACCTGTCTTCCATCGATGGCTCCTCTCATCTCTTTGAACGTGGCCTCAAATTCACCAATGTAGTCGTGTTTCCCGTTGGAGTCCCAGTCCCACACGGTGCACTGAGTGGACAAAAAAACAGAAACACCTCAGGAAACCATGAGCCGAAATCACATGATCAAAAACACCTGAACTGAAGCAGGAACTTTTAAATCAAAACAGAACAACGTGACGCTGATTGTAACATGTTAAACATGTGTGGTGTGGCGGCAGCGTGTGGTGTGGCGGCAGCTTGTGGCGGCAGCGTGTCGTGTGGCGGCAGCGTGTGGTGTGGCGTGGCGGCAGCGTGTGGCGTGGCGGCAGTGTGTGGTGACAGTGTGTGGCGGCAGCGTGTGGCGTGGTGACAGTGTGTGGCGGCAGCGTGTGGCGTGGCGGCAGCGTGTGGTGTGGCGGCAGCGTGTGGTGTGGCGTGGCGGCAGCGTGTGGCGTGGCGGCAGTGTGTGGTGACAGTGTGTGGCGGCAGCGTGTGGTGTGGTGTGGCGGCAGCGTGTGGTGTGGTGTGGCGGCAGCGTGTGGCGTGGCGGCAGCGCGGCTGTTCTTTGGTATTAACATGAAAAGTCACTACATCACTTCTGTTGATCTGAAATAAAAATGAAAATATGTCGAAGCTGAGTTAAACTACACTGCAGGAGCCTCTGTCCATGTGATGAGTCCTCCCACTGGAACCAGTGGACAGCTCTGACTGGCAACACTGGGACCAGTTCCAGCAACAGAGAGGGAATAAATCACAGGGAGGACTGAATCCAGGACAGTTTGACAGAGCTCATGAAAAATAGATCGGAGGACGTGAAGAAGAACGTCTGACAGTGTCAGAGCGAGAGAGGAGGACCACGATCTCATGAATTTACACAAGGCACACACACACGCACGCACACACACACACACGCACGCACGCACGCACACACACACACACGCACGCAC